>NC_029785.2:96795823-96851174 GCF_000816755.2 Arachis ipaensis | reverse complement strand
GTTTTGGTTCTTCTCCAAACTTCAAGAGCAATCAACCAAGGCCTCTTTCAACCCAATTCCACCAAGAGCAAAGGCCCAACTGAAGGCTTGAAGATCATTTGAAGAAAGTGTATAAATAGGATAGAATTCAAGTTCTTCGAGGAGCTTTCTTTTGAAATTTTCATAATAATTTTCGGAGAGCTTTGGATATTGAGTGATCTTTAATTTCTTTGTCTTGGGGAAGGAGAATTCAATTCTCTTCCTCTCAGTTTTATTGCTTTCAATTTCAATTACAATTGTCTTGGATCTTGGGTTGGAGAATTGAAGAAATTCTGTTTCAATCTCATCCTTGGATCTCTCTGTTTCTTTACTGTTAATTGAATTTAATTTCTGTTAATTGCTCTTCATCTACTTTCTTTGCACTTTACAATTTCCTTGCAATTGTTCTTGTTGGATCTAGGAAGGCATTGAGATCTAGACTTGGTTTTCTAGTCTCTGGGTCCTGAGATCTGATTTCCCATTTCAATCCTCTGTTTATTGCTTTATATGTTCATTTACTTTTCTGTTTCGGATCCGATTCAATCCCAATTCCCTTTTACTCTTCTGTTTAATGCAATTTAACTTTTCCTTGTTTAAATCCAGCCCCAACCCCCTTTACATTTCAAGCCATTTATATTTCTAGCACTTTAAGATTCTGCAATTTACATTTCTTGCAATCTAAGTTTCCGCAATTTATGTTACTTGCACTTTAAGATTCAACAATTTAATTCTCGTCCTCTTTAATTTCATGTCAATTACCCATTCCCTTTACTTTCTATGCAATTTAAATTCTGCAAATCACAAATCTCTCAACCAAATCTTGATTCGCTTGACTAAATCAACCACTAAACTAAAATTGCTCAATCCTTCAATCCCTGTGGGATCGACCTCACTCCCGTGAGTTTTTATTACTTGATGCGACCCGGTGCACTTGCCGGTTAGAATTGTGTGTTTTGGGAGAAATTTATTTTTCACCAAAATATTCATCATAGCTCAAGATAGAAATTGTGTGTCAATTAAGTGTGAGAAAATTGTGGGAACATGGGTTAATAAGAGAATGTCATGATAAAATATTGGGAATTTGGTTACCTACTCATGTGAAACTAAGAAAAATTATAAATCTATGTGCATTGATAAGCTATGTTTATTTTTACTGTTTATGAAAAAAATCCAAAAATATTCAAATAAATAATTAAATAAATGAATAAGGGGACAAAATTTCTCCAATGCTAAGTTAAGTTCAATAAAGATCAATGCATGTGTGATACAAGTTAAAAAGAAAAGTTGATGCATGAGTATGTAATACAAAAGTGGGAAAATTTTGGGTAGTTAAGGATGATTTAAGAAGAAAATAGAGTGTGTATGTTAGGTGATAGCTTAGGATAATCAAGGATTCAATTTATAGCTCACTTAGCCATATATACCCTCACCTTTACCTTGGCCCCATTACAACCTTGAAAAGACCTCATGATGTTTGCATTGGTACATTAAATACTTGTTGATTGGTTAGGTGAAGAACAAGGTTTAGAAAGCATGATTAGGGAAGAGTAGAGTGATTACCCTATACACTAGAGAGACTAGAGTGCATATACACCATCAGTAAGCTTTCAATGCTTAATTCTATGTTCCCTGCTTTCATGAGCTGTCTTCCTACAAGTTTACTTGTTTTTACTGTACAATTTAAATTAGTGGAATTTGAGTTATTTTTGTCTTGGAAAAAATCGCAGCAACGCGTGCGCGTGCCTGCCGCGTACGCTTGGATTGGAGTCTGCACAAATGATGCGAACGCGTGGACGACGTGTATGCGTGGTAAGGAAAATCCCTGAATGACGCGCACGCGTGACTGACGCGTACGCGTGACCTGCGCGATCTGCAGAAATAACAGAAAATTTTGGGGGCGATTTCAGGCCGCGTTTTGACCCAGTTTTCGGCCTAGAAACACAGAATAAAGCCAGGGAACATGCAGAGACTCAACACACCTTTTTACACACATTGATACATTCTCATTAGGATAATTTTTAGGTTTTTAGATCTGAATTTAGAGAGGATTACTTTCCCTCTAGGTTCTCTTTACATTCCCAGTTTATTGCTTTTGCTTTTGGATATTGAAGAGTCATTACCTCCGTTGAAGATACTATTCTAGTTTGTTTCCTTACTTACTCTTTTATCTATTCCATATTCTTAATTCTTTTTTAAAGTAGTAAGTGGATTATTTTCATGAGTTGTTAATGCAAATGATTACTTTTAGTTTTAATTAATTTTGAATCCCTATTTTATTTAAATTATCATGTTTTCTTCTTATATTTTTATGAGCATTATATTCATGTCAATGGAGTAGACTCCATACTTGACATGGGGGTTGATTAAAAAGAGACACTTGAGTTGGAAGGCTTAAGTGCTGATTAAACTGGAAGTTGTTAGCTAGTTCTGTATTTACTAACGCTAGACCTTCCCAAGGGAGAGGACTAGGATTTGCGAATAAGAGTTAGCTCAATCACTTGACTTTCCTTTATTTAGTAAGGGTTAACTAAGTGAAAACAACAACCTTTTTAATACTACACTTAAGAGACCCCAAAAAGGATAGAACTTCCAATTAATCATTCCCCCAGTTAAGGCTTTTTATCTAGAATATTAATAATCATTCTTAGTTTTTATTGCTTTAATTTACAATTATTTAATTACTCGTTATCCAAACTCAAACTCTCTTGGAGATTCCTAATTAATAAAATAGCATCCTTTCTCGCAACTCGTTGGGAGACGACCTGGGACTCATACTCCCAGTATTTTTATTTTAACTTTTTATGACAACCTTTCTAAATTGATGACGTGGATTTTTGCTGGTTCTGAGCTATACTCCCAACGCTATTCTATTATATTATAATCTATTAATTGGTCTAACTTCTGTCACTCGTCAATAGCTGTACATGGTATTTTTCATCCAAGATGAGAAATCCGACAATTGATTAGCCGTGCAGAGATCGTACCTGGTAGTTTTCATCCGAGAGGATCATATAGCTTGCCATTGACTCCATGGTGGAAGAGGTCAATATGACTGAGAGTCTCAAATCAAAGCTAGAGGACATTTTTAAAGATGTTCAGCCTGATCTGGAGGAACCGGAGAAAATAGAAGAACCTCTGAAAACTCCTCAAGAAGAGGAGAAGCCTCCTAAACCCGAGCTCGAACCACTACCACCATCCCTGAAATATGTATTTTTGGGAGAAGATGACACTTTTCCCGTGATCATAAGCTCTACCTTAGAGCCACAGGAAGAGAAAGCACTAATTCAGGTGCTAAGGACACACAAGACAGCTCTTGGGTGGTCCATAAGTGATCTTAAGGGCATTAGCCCAGCCAGATGCATGCACAAGATCCTATTGGAGGATGATGCTAAGCCAGTGGTTCAACCACAGAGGCGGCTGAATCTAGCCATGAAGGAGGTGGTGTAGAAAGAGGTCACTAAGTTACTAGAGCCTGGGATTATTTATCCTATTTCTAATAGCCCCTGGGTGAGCCCTGTCCAAGTTGTCCCCAAGAAAGAAGGCATGACAGTGGTTCATAATAAAAAGAATGAACTGGTTCCTACAAGAACAGTTACAGGGTGGCGTATGTGTATTGACTACAGAAGACTCAATACAGCCACCAGAAAGGATCATTTTCCTTTACCATTCATAAACCAGATGCTAGAGAGACTAGTAGGTCATGAATACTACTGCTTTTTGGATGGCTATTCAAGTTACAACCAAATTGCAGTGGATCCTCAGGACCAAGAGAAAACAGCATTCACATGTCCTTCTGGAGTATTTGCCTACAGAAGGATGCCATTTGGTCTGTGCAATGCACCTGCAACCTTTCAGAGGTGCATGCTCTCTATCTTCTCTGATATGGTAGAGAAATTTTTGGAAGTCTTCATGGATGACTTCTCAGTATTCGGAGACTCATTCAGCTCCTGTCTTGACCATCTAGCACTTATTCTTAAAAAGTGCGAAGAGACTAACCTGGTTTTAAACTGGGAAAAATGTCACTTTATGGTGACAAAGGGAATTATCCTTGGGCACAAAATTTCAAATAAGGGAATAGAGGTGGATCAAGCTAAGGTAGAGGTAATTAAAATATTACCACCACCTGCTAATGTTAAGGCAATCAGAAGCTTTCTGGGGCATGCAAGATTCTCTAGGAGGTTTATAAAGGAATTTTCAAAAATTGCAAAACCTCTGAGCAATCTGCTAGCTGCTGACACGCCATTTATCTTTTGACACAAAGTGTCTGCAGGCGTTTGAGACTCTAAAAGCCAAGCTGGTCACAGCACCAGTCATTTCTGCACTAGACTGGATATTACCATTCGAACTAATGTGTGATGCAGTGACCACGCCATTGGTGCAGTATTGGGACAGAGGCATAACAAGCTTCTGCATGTCATTTATTATGCTAGCCGTGTTTTAAATAATGCGCAAAAGAATTACACAACCACAGAAAAGGAGTTACTTGCAGTGGTTTATGCCATTGACAAGTTCAGATCTTATTTAGTGGGATCAAAAGTGATTGTGTACACTGACCATGCTGCTCTAAAATATCTCCTCACAAAGCAGGATTCAAAACCCAGACTCATAAGATGGGTGTTGCTTCTGCAAGAGTTTGATATAGAAATAAGAGACAGAAAAGGGACAAAGAACCAGGTAGCAGATCACCTGTCCCAGATAGAACCAGTAGTAGGGGCGTCCCTCCCTCCTACTGAGATCTCTGAAACCTTTCCAGATGAGCAACTCTTTTCCATTCAGGAATTACCATGGTTTGTAGACATTGCAAACTATAAAGCTGTGAGATTCATACCCAAAGAGTTTAGTAAGCAACAAATGAAAAAATTGAATTTTGATGCAAAGTACTACTTGTGGGATGAACCATATCTCTTTAAGAGGTGTGCAGACGAGGTAATCCACAGATGTGTGCCTAGAGAAGAGGCACAGAAGATCCTATGGCATTGCCATGGATCACAATATGGAGGACACTTTGGTGGCGAGCAAACAGCCACAAAGGTTCTCCAATGTGGTTTCTACTGGTCTACTCTCTATAGAGACTCCCGAGAGTTTGTACGTAACTGTGACAGTTGCCAGAGAGCTGGTAATCTGCCTCACGATTATGCCATGCCTCAGCAAGGGATCCTAGAGATTGAGTTGTTTGATGTATGGGGTATTGACTTCATGTGGCCTTTCCCACCATCATATTCAAACACTTATATTCTGGTGGCAGTAGACTATGTATCTAAATGGGTAGAGGCAATTGCAACACCCACTAATGATACTAAGACAGTAATGTAGTTCCTCCAGAAGCATATCTTCAACAGGTTCGGTGTCCCTAGGATACTGATCAGTGATGGAGGCACTCATTTCTGCAATAAACAACTTGACTCTGCTCTGGTTCGATATGGAATTAATCATAAAGTGGCAACTCCATATCATCCACAGACAAATGGGCAGGCTGAAGTCTCGAATAGAGAACTAAAACGAATCATGGAAAGGACTGTAAGTACCCGTAGAAGGGATTGGGCAAGAAGTCTGGATGATGCTCTGTGGGCATACAGAACAGCATTCAAGACTCCTATAGGAACCTCTCCATACCAGCTTGTGTATGGGAAAGCCTGTCATCTGCCAGTGGAACTGGAACACAAGGCCTACTGGGCAACCAGGTTCCTAAACCTTGATGCTAAGGTAGCTGGAGAGAAAAGATTACTCTAGTTGAATAAGCTGGAGGAGTTCAGACTCAATGCTTTCGAAAATGCTAAAATTTATAAAGAGAAAGCAAAATGGTGGCATGAAAAAAGGCTATCATCTAGAGTCTTTGAGAAAGGACAGAAGGTCCTGCTGTTTAACTCTAGGCTCAGATTGTTCCCTGGGAAATTGAAATCCCAGTGGCAGGGACCGTATGTGATTACAAGTGTGTCACCATATGACTATGTAGAGCTTCAAGATATTGATTTAGACAAAAAGTTCATTGTTAATGAATAGAGAATCAAACATTATCTTGAAGGTGATGTTGAGCAAGAATGCTCAAAACTGAGACTAAATTAAAAAGCTCAGTAAAAGTCCAGCTAAAGACAGTAAAAAAGCGCTTACTAGGAGGCAACCCAGCCATTATCAAAATTTAGATGTTTATAATAATTACATAAGTCCATTTAATTTTGTTGTTCATGTTTATTAATGCTTTTCAGTGAACAAGTCAACGAAATGAAGGTTCAGAACATAAAGCAGAAGAATCACAGAGAAAAAGAGCTCACTGGCATTAAAACGCCAGTAAAGGTATCATTCTGGGCGTTAAACGCCAGAATGGGCAGCATTCTGGGTGTTTAACGCCAGAATTGGCAGCATTCTGGGCATTCAGAAAAACGCCCAGTAAAGAAGGATTTCAGGTGTTTAACGCCCAGCCCCTGGCTGGCGTTAAACACCCAAAATGGCCACCAGATGGGCGTTAAACGCCAGAATGGCTATCATTCTGGGCGTTTAACGTTAGAACAACTAGGGGAGAGGTAATTTTGCTTCCAATTTAATTTTTTTCGAATTTTCACGTTTTAAAACAAAATTTTCTACATCCAAACATTACAAACATTCATTTTTTAATTTCCATTCACAAAAATTTATAATCTTATAAATTCATTTTAATTCTTTTTCAATTCTTTTCAATTCCTTTTCAAAAACTCATTCATATTTCCAATTTCTTTTGAAATCTTTTTAACTCATTCATATTATCTTTTATTTCTTAGATGCATAAACAAAAATTCAGATCTAACCTCATCATACCTTTTTCATATCTCTTAAATTTTGAAAACAATCTTCTCTTTTTCATATCATGTTTATCTTTTATCAATCATATCTTTCAAATCATATCTTTTTCTAAAAATTTTGAACCGCTTCCCTCCCTCCCCTTTATTTATAAATTCGGCCATCCCCTTTACTCCATCATTCAAATCATTCTCTCCCTCTATTCATCTTCTTTCTTTTTATTTTTCTTGAGGGCAAGCAAATCTCTAAGTTTGGTGTGATTTCTGTGATCCCTGAGATAAAACAAACTAATCTCATGGCACCCAAAGGAAGACAAACCGCTTCAAGAGAGAAGAAAGAAAGCAATCCAAAACCACGTTGGATGCATGAGAACTTCTGCACCAAAGAACATGCAGACTATTATTTCAAAATTGTGTGTAGAAGATCAGTGCTCCCGGAAGTTAGGTTCAAAACAGGGACTGAGAAGTCCTGGCTAATCCTGAGATACATGTTGAAAGAAATATGGTCCAGGAATTCTATGCAAATCTGTGGATGATAGAAAAGCAAAGATTAGAGGGAACTGCTTTCTACTCCTTTCGGACTATGGTCAGAGGGAAGGTTATTTACTTTCATTTTGACAAAGTGAGAGAGGTTCTTAAACTTCCTCAACTACAAGATGATCCAGAGTCCTTTAATAGGAGAATGGCCAAGGATAAAAGGGTAGATCAAGTTCTAGAGGACATATGCCTCCCTGGAACCAAGTGGATTACTAATTCAAAAGGTGTCCCAAACTAACTAAAGAGAGGTGATCTCAAACCAATTGCTAGAGGTTGCCTGGATTTCATTGGGCGTTCTATACTCCCAACCAGCAACCGATCTGAAGTCACTGTCAAGAGGGCAGTGATGATTCACTGTATTATGCTAGAGAAGGAGGTAGAGATTCATCAGCTGATCCCTGTTGAAATTTACATGTTTGCAAACAAGGAATCCACTGAGGCCAAATTTGCCTACCCAAGCTTGATTTGTCTGTTATGTAAAGATGTGGGGGTACAGATGGGTGTGGATGAATATATCACAATTGAACGTCCAATCACCAAAAAAGTGATGGATGGACCTCAAATTCAAGATAACCTCATCAAGAGGGGGGCGCATGAGCTTCTCCCAAAAATTCTTCAATTTGACTATTGGGCCCGCTTAGAAGCATCTGTCACCAAGCTGCAAGAAGCTGTGAATCAACTCAAAGAAGAGCAGCAGAATCAAAATAACATGCTCTGCAAAATGCTCATAGAACAAGAGAAACAAGGGCGTGAAATACAGGAGCTAAAGCGTCAAAAGCTGTCCCTTGAAGAGTTGGACATCCCACAAATTGAAGGAGCACCTACCCCTCAAAATCAAGGTTGTTGAGTCCTAACTCTGTGATAATTTTTATTATTAGAAACCTATTTTAAGAGTTACATAAGCATTAGTATTAGAGTCATTTATTTTTATGTTTTTAATTTCCTTTCTTTTATTATTATTTGTCTGCTTTTATGTTTATTTTATGTCTTATTTTTATTCCATGATCAATAAAGTTTAGAGTCTATGTCTTAAAGCTATGAATGAATCCATGAATCCCTCACCTTTCTTAAAGGAAAAATGTTTTTATTTGCAAAAGAACAAGAAGTGCATAGTTTTGAAATCTATCTTGAAATTAGTCTAATTATTTTAGTATGGTGGCAATACTTTTTGTTTTCTGAATGAATGCTTGAACAGTGCATATTTTTTATAGTGAAGTTTATGAATGTTAAAATTGTTGGCTCTTGAAAGAATAATGAAAAAAGAGAAATGTTATTGATAATCTGAAAAATCATAAAATTGATTCTTGAAGCAAGAAAAAGTAGTGAAAAATAAAGCTTGCAAAAAAAAATTTGGCGAAAAATATAGAAAAAGAAAGAAAAAGAAAAAGCAAGCAGAAAAAGCCAATAAACCTTTAAACCAAAAGGCAAGGGTAAAAAGGATCCAAGGCTTTGAACATTAATGGATAGGAGGGTCCAAAGGAATAACATCCTGGCCTAAGTGGCTAAATCAAGCTGTTCCTAACCATGTGCTTGTGGCGTGAAGGTGTCAAGTGAAAAGCTTGAGACTGAGCGGTTAAAGTCGTGGTCCAAAGAAAAAAGAGTGTGCTTAAGAGCTCTGAGTACAACTAACTGAGGACTCTAGCAAAGCTGAGCCACAATATGAAAAAGGTTTACCCAGTCATGTGTCTGTGGCATTTATATATCTAGTGGTAATACTGGAAAACAAAATGCTTAAGGTCACAGCCAAGACTCATAAAGTAGCTGTGTTCAAGAATCAACATACTGAACTAGGAGAATCAATAACACTATCTGAATTCTGAGTTCCTATGGATGCCAATCATTCTGAACTTCAAAGGATAAAGTGAGATGCCAAAACTGTTCAGAAGCAAGAAGCCACTAGCCCGCTCATCTAATTAAAACTAATCTTCTTTGATAATTTTGGAATTTATTGTATATTTTCTTCTTTTTATACTATTTTGTTTTTAGTTGCTTGGGGACAAGCAACAATTTAAGTTTGGTGTTGTGATGATCGGATAATTTATACCCTTTTTGGCATTGTTTTTACATAGTTTTTAGTATGTTTTAGTTACTTTTTATTATATTTTTATTAGTTTTTATTCAAAAATCAAATTTCTAGACTTTACTATGAGTTTGTGTCTTTTTCTATAATTTCAGGTATTCTCTGGTTGAAATTGAGGGACCTGAGCAAAAATCTGATCCAGAGGCTGATAAAGGACTGCAGATGTTGTTGGATTCTGACCCTTCTGCACTTGAAGTGTATTTTTTGGAGCTTCAAAAGCCTAATTGGCACGCTCTCAATTGCGTTGGAAAGTAGACATCTTGGGCTTTTTATCAATATATAATAGTTCATACTTTTTCTGAGATTTGATGGCCCAAACTGGCGTTAAAAGAAAGCCTAAAACTTTCTGGCGTAAAACGCCAGAATTGGCATAATTCTTGGCGTTAAACGCCCATTTTGGCACCCAGGGTGGCGTTTAACTCCAACCTTGGGCATATGCACGTGAAAGCTTGAAAGCTCAGCCCAAACACGTACCATGTGGGTCCTAGAAGTGGATTTTTGTACTATCTACACTTAGTTACTCATTTTCTGTAAACCTAAGTTACTAGTTTAGTATAAAA
Source organism: Arachis ipaensis (assembly GCF_000816755.2). Taxonomy (NCBI): domain Eukaryota; kingdom Viridiplantae; phylum Streptophyta; class Magnoliopsida; order Fabales; family Fabaceae; genus Arachis; species Arachis ipaensis. The sequence goes on along the minus strand of NC_029785.2, from coordinate 96,841,209 downwards.
ACTACTTTTAGAGATTCATTTAGCACCTTATGACATTTTACACTTCATATTGTTTCTTCTACAGCACGAGTCTCTAAACCCCATAGGTGGGGGTGAGGAGATCTGCTGTGTTTCAATGGATTAATGCGATTACTACTGTTTTCTATTCAATCACGCTTGATTCTATTCTAAGATACTCATTCGTACTTCAATATAGAAAATCTGATGATCCGTGACACTCATCATTATTCTCAATTCTATGAACGCGTGCCTGACAACCACTCCTGTTCTATCTGAGCTCAACGTAGTCATTGGGTGACAGTTTGAGTGCATATCTCTTAGGTCTCTGATCCACGGACTGAGTCTGTGAGATTAGAACCTTCGTGGTAAAGGCTAGAACAAATTTTCAGCATTCCTAGGATCCGGAAAGTCTAAACCTTGTCTGTGGTATTCCGAGTAAGATCTGGAAAAGGATGACTATGACAAGCTTCAAACTCATGAATGTTGGGCGCAGTGACAGTGTGCAAAAGGATAAGGGTCCTATTCCGACGCTAGTGAGAACCGACAGATGATTAGCCGTGCGGTAGCTGTACATGGTATTTTTCATCTGAGACGAGAAATCCGACAGTTGATTAGCCGTGCAAAGATCGTACCTGGTAGTTTTCATCCGAGAGGATCATATAGCTTGCCATTGAAGGAAGTCATACGTGTTTGGAGAAGAAGACAGTAGGAAAGCAGAGATTCAGATGAAAGAGCATCTCCGGAACCTCAGCATGTTTCTCATTATTGAATGACAAGTACCATTTATTTCATGTTATTTACCTTTTATAAACAAAATCAATTATCTCATTTAAATCTCCTGACTAAGAATTACAAAATAACCATAGCTTTCTTCAAGCCGACAATCTCCGTGGGATCGACCCTTACTCACGTAAGGTATTACTTGGACGACCCAGTGCACTTGCTGGTTAGTTGTGCGGAGTTGTGAAAAGTGTAATCACAATTTCGTGCACCACTGCGCGACTCCCGGTTTTGTTCTAGGAGCTATCCACGTAAAGGCTCCACTCTGTGGGGGTGCCCGGTGTGTCAGTGTACTCCGCGATGAAGTCGGCCAGGTACTGAGACTTGAGAGCTATCTGGGCTTCATACTTGAGGTCAAATTTAGATAACTCAACTGCCCATTGCAGGATTTTTCATGCTAAGTCTGTTTTCTGTATGATACCCTTTATGGGTTGGTTGGTCCGTACTCTGATGGTGTGAGCTTGAAAGTATGGTCGTAGTCCTCGGGAAGTAAGTATAAGGGCGTAGGTGAACTTTTTTATCTTTTGATAGTTCAATTCAGCCCCTTGCAAAGCCTTACTGATGAAGTAGATAGGTTGTTGTCCGTTTTTGTCTTCTCTGACTAGTGCTGAAGCTATTGCCTGACTTCCTACGACAAGGTATAAGATTAGCTCTTCACCTTCCCTGGGTCGGGTTAGAATGGGTGGTTGTCCCAGGAATGTCTTGAAGTCTTGGAAGGCTTGTTCACATTCTGGGATCCATTCAGACATTTTTTCTTTCCTTAGTGTTGCATAAAAAGAGAGAGATCTTAATGCTGATCCAGCTAGGAATCTGGACAGAGCCGCTAGTCTTCCGTTGAGCTGCTGGACTTCTTTGACATAGGTCGGACTTTTCATACTAAGTTTAGCCTGGCATTTATCCGGATTTGCTTCGATCCCTCCTTGAGTGAGCATGAAGCCTAGGAATTTTCCAGCTTCTACTGCGAAGGAGCACTTTGTGGGGTTAAGTCTCATTCCATGCTTTCTTATGGTGTTGAACACTTCAGTGAGGTCGGATAACAACGTTTTCTCCCTTTGTGTCTTTACTAGCATGTCGTCTACATAAACCTCCATTAGCTTTCCGATGTGATTGGCGAATACTTTGTTCATCAGTCTTTGATATGTAGCCCTTGCGTTCTTGAGTCCGAAGGGCATGACTACGTAGCAGTAGTTTGCCCTAGGGGTTAAGAATGAGGTTTTCTCCTGGTCAGGTTGATACATCGGGATTTGATTGTATCCCGGGTAAGCGTCCATGAAGGAGAGGTACTTATATCCCGATGAAGCATCGATTAGTGTGTCTATGTTCGGGAGCGGGTAAGGGTCCTTTGGGCAGGTTTTGTTGAGGTCGGTGTAGTTAGTACACATCCGCCACTTCCCATTTGACTTCTTGACCAATACTACATTGGCTAGCCATAAAGGGTACTTTACCTCCCTTATGAACCTTGCCTCAAGTAAGGCCTGTACCTGTTTCTCTACAGCTTGCGATCTCTTTGGGCCAAGCTTCCTACGCTTCTGTTGTACTGGCCGAGACCCAGGATATACGGCTAACTTATGACACATTAGTCCGGGATCAATACCGGGCATGTCGGCGGCCTTCCATGCAAAGAGGTCAGAATTGTCCTTTAGGAGCTTTGTTAGCAGTTCCTTTAGATTTTCATTCAGATTCGCCCCTATGTTTGTTGTTTTTTCCTAGGTGTCACCAAGTTGAACTTCTTTGGTTACACCTTCTGGCTGAGGGCGGAGTTCTTCGCAAGCTCAAACTCCCCCGAGTTCTATAGTATTGGTTTCCTTTCCTCTGGGGTCACCTTTAAGGGTTAGACTTTCGTTATAATAGCGTCGTGCAAGTTTTTGGTCTCCCTTTATGGTAGCGATCCCTTCTGGAGTTGGAAACTTCATGCATAGGTGTGGAGTGGAGACTATTGCGGTGAGCTGGTTCAGCATTGTCCGACCTATTAGAGCGTTGTAGGCTGAACTCACGTCGACTACGATGTAGTCTATGCTTATCGTCCTAGACCGAGTTCTTTTTCCAAAGGTTGTATGTAGTGGGATGTACCCTAATGGCTGAATTGGGGCATCTCCTAGCTCGAACAGGTTATTTGGATATGCTCTGAGTTCTTTTTCTTGTAAGCCGAGCTTGTCGAAGGTGGATTTGAACAGTATATTTGCAGAGCTTCCTTGGTCGACCAATGTTCGGTGGAGGTTGGCATTGGCAAGTATCATGGTAACGACCACGGGGTCATCATGCCCCAGGATGATGCCCGCGGCGTCTTCTTGAGTGAAGGTAATAGTGGGATGGTCGACCGACCTATCCCCTCCTCCAACATGGTACACCTCTTTAAGGTATCTTTTGCAGGATGACTTAGAGATCCCTCCTCCTGCGAATCCTCCATTTATCATGTGAACATGCCTCTCAGGGGTGTGAGGGGGATGTTCAACTCGTCTGACCTCTTCATCCCTTTTTTTCTTCTTCGATTCGTCTGTTTTGTTGGCCAGGAACCTATCTAGTCTTCCTTCCCAGGCTAGCTTTTCTATGACATTCTTTAGGTTGTAGCACTCGTTGGTAGGTGCCCGTAGACTCGGTGGTATTCGCAATATTCTGCCCGACTTCCTCCTCTTTTATGCTTAATCGGACGAGGGGGCGGGATCTTCTCTGTATTGCATATCTCTCTGTAGACATCCACAAGGGACACCCTGAGGGGAGTGTAGTTGTGGTATTTTCTAGGTTTTTTAGTAGGTTGATCTTCTTTTTTTTCTGGACTTTTTATCCTTGTCCCGAGGTGGGTAGGAGAATCTGGATTTTTAGGTTTCTCATAATGGAGAGTTCTCCTTGATATTAATGTACTTTTCTGCCCGCTCTTGTACCTCGTTCAGAGATGTTGGGTGCTTTTTGGATATGGAGTGGCTAAGGGGTCCTTCTCGCAGGCCATTGATGAGACCCATGATGGCTGCTTCTGTTGGAAGACTTTGTATGTCCAGACATACTTTGTTGAATCTTTCCATATAGTTGCGAAGGCTTTTCTAATCTCCTTGCTTAATCCCTAGCAGGCTTGGAGCATGCTTAGCTTTGTCTTTTGGGATGGAGAATCTAGCTAAGAATTTCTTGGTGAGGTCATCGAAGCTTGCTATTGATCTTGGCGGCAAGCTGTCGAACCACTTGATTGCCGTCTTAGTCAAAGTGGTCAGGAAGGCTTTACAACAGATTGCATCTGAGGCATCCGTAAGATACATTCGACTTCTGAAATTGCTGAGATGATGGCTCGGATCAGATGTACCGTCATACAAGGTCATGTCAGGGGCTTTGAAGTCCTTCAGAACTTTAGCTTTCATGATCTCCTTTGTGAACGAGTCTTGGTCCTTGTGGGGGCTATCTTCACGGCTGGATTGAATGGTCTTATTTTTGAGGTCGGCTTCGAGCTTTAGGAGCATGTCTTCCAGCTCTTGACGCCGTCTTGTTTCTCTCCGGAGGTCTCTCTCGGCTTCTCGCGGCCACTCAACTTTCTGTTCGAGCTGTTTAAGGCGACCCTATTGTTCACGGATTGCATCTAAGATCTCTGTGTTTGGGGTTTGCTTGTCTCCCTAGGGTTGAGGTGTTTCCTTTGATGCAGCATCCGTGTTCTTATATGGCGTTCTTTCTTCCAAACCAGAGTCATGATCATTGTCAGGATTGTCTACCATGATGGTTGGATGACTTCCAGGTTCCCCGGCAATGGCGCCAATGTTCCGTGGGTTACCTGAAACTGAAGGTCGATCTCGGATGAGATCTTTGGTTTGATCAGAGCTGCTAGGTCTGACTTGCTGATTCTTGAGATGCTGCTGATCCTTGATCACCGGAGGGTGGTGGTACCTGCAAGAGACTCCGATGCTTAAGTTAGCACGGGCTTTAGGCAGGTTTTTTGTGTAGAATCAGAGAGTGTCTTATACTTGGGTGCTCCAGTGTATTTATAGTAGTGAAGAGTGACCTTCCTTGAGATAAGTTTATTATCTTATCTTATATTTTATGGAGGAGATATTTATCTTTTAGTCCACCGCCTTTTGGTGAGCGGTGATCCTTTGCTTTGGGCCTGCTTTGGACCTGCATGGTGATTTGACTGAGCTCTTTAGGAAAAGGTTGGTGACGAGCCAGCCTTGTAAGAGGTCGGTCATTCTGGTCTTCATCCAACCCAGATCGCATAGCTCGACCAAGGGTATGAACAGTTGGTATCTTTAGGAACTTAGAATCCAGATGATATTATTGACTCTCCTAGTTTAGTTTTTTTTATTCTTGATCACAGCTTTCAGAGTCATGGCCCATGATCCTAAGCATTTTGTTTTCCAGTATTACCACCGGATACATAAATGCCACAGACACTTTAACTGGGTGAACCTTTTCAGATTATGATTTAGCTTTGCTAGGATCCCCAGATAGTGGTGTCCAGAGTTCTTAAGCACACTCTTTTTGCTTTGGATCATGACTTTAACCGCTCAATCTCAAGCTTTTCACTTGAAACCTTCACGCCACAAGCATATGGTTAGGGACATCTTGTTTGAGCCGCTTAAGCTAGGATTTTATTCCTTGTAGGCCCTCCTATCCATTAATGCTCAAAGCCTTAGATCCTTTTACCCTTGCCTTTTGGTTTAAGGGGTTATTGGCTTTTTCAATCTACCCTCCTTTTCCTGCATTTTTAGGAAGTAATGGATTTTTCTCTTTTATTTATTTATTTATTTATTTATTTTGCCATTTTTTCTTTCTTTTTTGCATCCATATATATTTTTTTCTTTTGCAACATGCTTTTTCTTTTTATTTTCTTTTTTTTCTTTTTGCATCCAACTTCAAATATACACTGTTCAATCATACATTCAGAAAACAAATGCAATGCCACCACATCAAAATAGTTGAACTATTCTTATTTTAAACTTAAAATTCATATATCTCTCAATTCTTTTCAAATAAAATTTTTCTTTTAAGCAAGGTGAGAGATATATGGAACATTTTACATCTTTAAGACATCAATGCAAATGATCATGCAACAAGAACAAGAGAACAGGTAAAACATAATAGAAAACAGAAAAATTAATAAAAGAGAAAGGAGGTAAAAGAGAATGAATCCACCTTAAATGGTGGCGGCTAGTACTCCTCCTTGAGAATCCAATGTGATGCTTGATCTCTTCAATGTTACTCTTTTGTCTTTGTTGAGGCAGCTGCACAGGTGATGAGCGGATAATTTATACGCTTTTTGGCATTATTTTTACATAGTTTTTAGTATGATTTAGTTAGTTTTTATCATGTTTTTATTAGTTTTTATGCAAAATTCATATTTCTGGACTTTACTATGAGTTTGTGTGTTTTTCTATGATTTCAGGTATTTTCTGGCTGAAATTGAGGGACCTGAGCAAATTCTGATTCAGAGGTTGAAAAAGGACTGCAGATGCTGTTGGATTCTGACCTCCCTGCACTCGAAATGGGTTTTCTCGAGCTACAGAATTCCAAATGGCGCGCTCTTAATTGTGTTGGAAAGTAGACATCCAGGGCTTTCCAGCAATATATAATAGTCCATACTTTGCCCGAGTTTAGACGATGAAAACTGGCGTTCAACGCCAGTTCTCTGCCCTATTCTGGTGTTAAACGCCAAAAACAGGTTACAAGTTGGAGTTAAACGCCCAAAACAGGTTACAACCTGGCGTTTAACTCCAAAAACAGCCTAGGCACGTGTAAAGCTCAAGTCTCAGCCCCAACACACACCAAGTGGGCCCCGGAAGTGGAATTATGCATTATCTATCATAGTTTACTCATTTTTATGTAAACTTAGGTTACTAGTTTAGTATTTAAACAACTTTTAGAGATTTATTTTGTACCTCATGACATTTTTTCATGTTTTACATTGTATCTCTACGGTATGAGTCTCTAAAATCCATGATTGGGGGTGAGGAGCTCTGCTGTGTCTGGATGAATTAATGCAATTACTTCTGTTTTCTATTCAATCACGCTTGTTTCTATTCTAAGATACTCGCTTGTACTTAACCATGATGAATGTGATGATCTGTGACACTCATCATCATTCTCAACCTATGAACGCATGCCTGACAACCACTTCCGTTCTACCTTAGATTGAGTGTGTATCTCTTAGCCTCTTGGTTCATGATCAGAGTCTTCGTGGTATAGGCTAGGATTATTTGCGGCCATTCCTGAGATCCAGAAAGTCTAAACCTTGTCTGTGGTATTCTGAGTAGGATCTGGGAAGGGATGACTGTGACGAGCTTCAAACTCACGAGTACTGGAAGTAGTGACAGACGCAAAAGGATCAATGGATCCTATTCCAACATGAGTGAGAACTGACAGATAGTTAGCCGTACGGTGACAGCGCATTTGGACCATTTTCACTGAGAGGATGGATGGTAGCCATTGACAACGGTGATCCACCAACATATAGCTTACCATGGAAGGAGACATGCGTCCGTGAAGAAGAAGACAGTAGGAAAGCAGAGATTCAGAAGACAGAGCATCTCCAAAACCTCAATCTGTTCTCCATTACTGCATAACAAGTACTATTTAATTTATGCTTTTTACTCTTCATAAATATAATCACTCTTATCATTGATTTCCTGACTAAGAATTACAAAATAACCATAGCTTGCTTCAAGCCAACAATCTCTGTGGGATCGACCCTTACTCACGTAAGGTATTACTTGGACGACCTAGTGCACTTGCTGGTTAGTAGTACGAGTTGTGAAAAGTGTGATTTACAATTCGTGCACCAAGTTTTTGGCGCCGTTGCTGGGGATTGTTCGAGTTTGGACAACTGATGGTTTATTTTGTTGCTTAGATTAGAAAAAATTTATCTTTTTAGTTTAGAGTCACTAAAATTGCGTCTTCTATTATTGTTTTTGGTTGAAATTTTTTTAAATCCTTATTTTCTCTTTTTAAATTTTTCAAAAATTTTTATAAACTAATAATTGAGTTTTTCTGTTTGAGTTTAGTTTCATATTTTAAGTTTGGTGTCAATTGCATGTTTTTATTTTCTTTTAAATTTTCGAATTTGTGTTCTTAGTTCTTTCTTAATCTTCAAGTTATTCTTGTCTATTTTCTTTGTTCGATCTTTAGTTTTTTTGTTTTGTTTTTTTTTCTTGTTTTTCTTGTGCATTTTCGAATTATTAGTATCCAAAATATAAAAAAAATTTTATACATTAACTACTTTTTTTTTAAAAAAAAATACTTTAAATTTATAGCTCAATTGGCTAGAGCAGTGTGCTTATGTTCTTGGTAATTGGGAATTTTTCTTTTAAAACTTTTTCAAAAATAATTTTTCTTTGATTAAATCTCATGTCAAACATTTAAGTTTGGTGTTCTCTTGTTAATTTTTTATTTACGAAAAATTATTTTTAGTTTTCTAAAAGTTTTAAGTTTGGTGTTCTTTTTATGTTCTTGTGAGTCTTCAAAGTGTTCTTGAGGCTTCTTTGTGTTTCGATCTTAAAATCTTTAAGTTTGGTGTTCCTTGGTGTTTTCCTTCCAAAACTTTCGAAAAACAAGGAGCATTAGATCTAAAAATTTTAAGTCTTGTGTCATTTTATTATTTTTCTCTTTCCTCATTAAATTCAAAAATATCTTCTCTTTAATTAAAATTGAATCTTCGAAAATTACTTCTAAAAATTCAGATTTTTATTTTAAAAATCAAATCTTTTCAAAATTCAAAATCTTTTTCAAAAATCAATCCGAAGTTTTTCAAATCTTCTCAACTAAGCAATTATTTTCACTTTCAAATTTATTTTTTCTCTAAGTTTTCGAAATTTACATTTTAATTTCTAATTACTTTATTTTATTTTATCTTATTATTTTTATTTATCTTAATAATTTGGTTTGTTCTACTTCAATAAAATAAAAACAAAAATATATTTTCTTTGCAATTTATATCAATTCCATTTTATCCATCATGGATCTAAGTGGAAATGAACAGTCCAGAAGGACTCTGGGGTCATATGCTAATCCCACTACTGCTGCATATGGGAGTAATATCTGTATACCTCCCATCAAAGCAGGCAGTTTTGAGCTAAATCCTCAGCTCATTGTCATGGTGCAGCAAAACTGCCAGTATTCCGGTCTTCCACAGGAAGAACCTACTGAGTTTCTGGCACAATTCTTGCAAATTGCTGATACAGTACGTGACAAGGAGGTAGATCAGGATGTATACAGGCTGTTACTGTTTCCATTTGCTGTAAAAGATCAAGCTAAAAGGTGGTTAAATAACCAACCCACAGCAAGCATAAGGACATGGAAACAGTTATCAGACAAATTCCTGAATCAATATTTCCCTCCAAAAAGGATGACACAGCTAAGGCTGGACATCCAAGGCTTTAAACAAGAGGATGATGAATCCCTTTATAATGCCTGGGAAAGGTACAGAGGGATGCTAAGGCAATGTCCCTCTAAAATATTTTCAGAGTGGGTGCAATTAGACATCTTCTACTATGGGCTTACAGAAGGAGCTCAGATATCTCTAGACCACTCAGCTGGTGGATCTATACACATGAGAAAAACTATTGAAAGAGGCTCAAGAGCTTATTGATATAGTTGCTAGAAACCAGCATCTGTACATAAGTAGTGGGTCCCCCATAAAAGAAGAAGCCAAAGCAGTGTCTACTGAACTTGGTTCTCCAGAACAAGTTGCTGAACTAAATCAACAATTGTGCTTTCTAACAAAACAGCTAGCAAAATTCAAGGAGATGCTACAAGACACTAAAAATGCTAATAAAAATATGGAGGCATAATTGAATCAGACAAAACAGCAGTTATCAAAGCAGATAACAGAAGAATGCCAGGGAGTTCAATTAAGAAGTGGGAAAACATTAAATACCTCACTTCAGAGCAGCAAAAAGCCAAGGAAAGAACAACTAACAGAAGATGAGCAAAATATTATCCAAAATCCCTCTGAGGACAGTAAGAGCCCAGAGAGGAACAATTATGGCGTTCAAACGCCAGAAACAGGCAAGGAGCTGGCGTCAAACGCCCAATGGAAGCTCAGTTCTGGCGTTCAAACGCTAGAAACAGGCAAGAAGTTGGCGTCCAACGCCAATCAAGCTTCTAACCCTGGCATCCAAATGCCAGTGAGGGATCAGACACACACAAGTGCTGATAGCAACCCCTCTAAAAAGGCTTCTCAAACCACCTCTGTAGGAAATAAACCTGCAGTAACTAAGGTTGAGCAATACAAAGCCAAGATACCTTATTCCTCAAAAACTCCGCCAGGAGGAGCAGGATAAGCAATTTGCCCACTTTGCAGACTATCTCAGGACTCTTGAAATAAAGATTTCGTTTGCAGAGGCACTTGAGAAAATACCCTCTTATGCCAAGTTCATGAAAGAGATATTGAGTCATAAGAAGGATTGGAGAGAAACTGAAAGAGTTCTCCTCACTGAAGAATGCAGTGCAGTCATTCTGAAAAGCTTCCCAGAAAAGCTTAAAGATCCCGGGAGCTTTATGATACCATGCATATTAGAGGATAATTGCACCAAAACAGCTTTATGTGATCTTGGGGCAAGCAACAACCTAATACCTGCATCCACTATTAGAAAGCTTGGTCTAACTGAAGAAGTTAAACTAACCCGGATATGTCTCCAACTTGCTGATGGCTCCATTAAATACCCATCAGGCGTGATTGAAAACATGATTGTCAGGGTTGGGCCATTCGCCTTTCCCACTGACTTTGTAGTGCTGGAAATGGAGGAGCACAAGAGTGCTACTCTCATTCTAGGAAGACCTTTTCTAGCAACTGGACGAACTCTCATTGATGTCCAAAAGGGGGAAGTAACCCTGAGAGTCAATGAGGATAAGTTTAAGTTGAATGCTGTCAAAGCAATGCAGCATCCAGACACACCAAAAGACTGCATGAAAGTTGATCTTATTGACTCATTGGTAGAGGAGATCAACATGGCTGAGAGTCTCGAATCAGAGCTGGAAGACATCTTTAAAGATGTTCAGCCTGATCTGGAGGATTCAGAGGAATTTAAAGAACCTCTGAAACTTCCTCAGGAAGAGGAAAAACCTCCTAAACCCAAGCTCAAACCATTACCACCATGCCTGAAATATGAATTTCTGGGAGAAGGTGGCACTTTTCCGGTGTTCATAAGCTCTGCTTTAAATCTCCTGGAAGAGGAAGCGCTACTTCAAGTGCTAAGGACACACAAGACAGCTCTTGGGTGGTCCATAAGTGATCTTAAGGGCATCAGCCCAGCAAGATGCATGCACAAGATCCTATTGGAGGACGATGCTAAGCCAGTGGTTCAACCACAGAAGCAGCTAAATCCAGCCATGAAGGAAGTGGTGCAGAAAGAGGTCACCAAATTACTGGAGGCTGGGATTATTTATCCTATTTCTGATAGCCCCTGGGTGAGCCCTGTCCAAGTTGTCCCCAAAAAGGGAGGCATGACAGTGGTTCATAATGAAAAAAATGAACTAGTTCCTACAAGAACAGTTACAGGGTGGCGCATGTGTATTGACTACAGAAGGCTCAATACAGCCACCAGAAAAGATCATTTTCCTTTACCATTCATAGACCAGATGCTAGAAAGACTAGCAGGTCATGATTATTACTACTTTTTGGATGGCTATTCAGGTTACAACCAAATTGCAGTAGATCCACAGGATCAAGAGAAAATAGCATTCACATGTCCATCTAGAGTATTTGCCTACAGAAGGATGCCATTTGGGCTGTGTAATGCACCTGCAACCTTTCAGAGATGCATGCTCTATATTTCTCTGATATGGTGGAAAAATTTTTGGAAGTCTTCATGGATGACTTCTCAGTATATGGAGACTCATTCAGCTCCTGTCTTGATCACCTAACACTGGTTCTGAAAAGATGCCAAGAGACTAACCTGGTTTTAAACTGGGAAAAATGTCACTTTATGGTGACTGAAGGGATTGTCCTTGGGCACAAGATTTCGAACAAGGGAATAGAGGTGGATCAAGCTAAGGTAGAGGTAATTGAAAAATTACCACCACCTGCCAATGTTAAGGCAATAAGAAGCTTTCTGGGGCATGCAGGATTCTATAGGAGGTTTATAAAGGATTTTTAAAAAATTGCAAAACCCCTGAGCAATCTGCTAGCTGTTGACATGCCATTTGTGTTTGACACAGAGTGTCAGCAGGCGTTTGAAACTCTGAAAGCTAAGCTAGTCACAGCACCAGTTATTTCTGCACCAGAGTGGACATTACCATTCGAACTAATGTGTGATGCCAGTGATCATGCCATTGGTGCAGTATTGGGGCAGAGGCATGACAAGCTTCTGCATGTCATTTATTATGCTAGCCGTGTTTTAAATGATGCCTAGAAAAATTACACAACCACAGAAAAAGAATTGCTTGCAGTGGTTTATGCCATTGACAAGTTTAGATCATACATAGTAGGATCAAAAGTGATTGTGTACACTGAGCATGCTACTCTTAAATATCTACTTACAAAGCAGGATTCAAAACCCAGGCTCATAAGATGGGTGTTGCTTCTGCAAGAGTTTGATATAGAAATAAGAGACAGAAAAGGGACAGAAAACCAAGTGGCTGATCATCTGTCCCGGATAGAACCAGTAGAAGGGGCGTCTTTTCCCTCTATTGAGATCTCTGAAACCTTTCCGGATGAGCATTTGTTCGCAATTCAGGAAACACCATGGTTTGCAGACATTGCAAACTATAAAGCTGCAAGGTTCATACCTAAGAAGTACTGATGCTAAGGCATCTTAGGCTAGTTTCACTAGTATTTTTCTGTTAGTTTTAGTGGTTTTATGCATTTTCTTGAGCTTAAAGTAACCAAGAATGGTTAAAAGAATAACAAAGCAATGAACCATCCAAACAATATGATTTTGATGCAAATTCCATGAGTTTTAGTTATATTACTTGAATGCTATGAATGGAAGATTTCTCATGAAATTTTACTTCTAATCCGAATTGCTCACTCAACCAATCCTTGTGGGATTCGACCTCACTCTATTGTGAGTTTTTACTTGACGATAACCGGTGCACTTGCCGGAAGGAATTTTGCCGATCGTGCAATTTCCTAAATCGTAGCATAACTAGTTTATGCGCATCAAGTACAGCAGGCAACAAAAGAAAAAATTAATTACTGATGCAAAGTACTACTTGTGGGATGAACCCTATCTCTTTAAGAGATGTGCAGACGGAATAATCCGAAGGTGTGTGCCTAGAGAAGAAGCACAGAAGATCTTATGGCATTGCCATGGGTTGCAATATGGAGGCCACTTCGGAGGTGAGCGAACAGCCACTAGGGTTCTCTAATGTGGCTTCTACAGATGATTAGCCGTGCGGTGACAGCGCATTTGGACCATTTTCACTGAGAGGATAGATGGTAGCCATTGACAACGGTGATCCACCAACATATAGCTTGCCATGGAAGGAGACCTGCGTCCGTGAAGAAGAAGACAGTAGGAAAGCAGATATTCAGAAGACAGAGTATGTCCAAAACCTCAATCTGTTCTCCATTACTGCATCACAAGTACTATTTAATTTATGCTTTTTACTCTTCATAAATATAATCACTCTTATCATTGATTTCCTGACTAAGAATTACAAAATAACCATAGCTTGCTTCAAGCCAACAATCTCCGTGGGATCGACCCTTACTCACGTAAGGTATTACTTGGATGACCCAATGCACTTGCTGATTAGTGGTACGAGTTGTGAAAAGTGTGATTTACAATTCATGCACCAACAGTCTCATGTGCATGCTCTCTAGTTTGCTTTCTAGTTTGCTCCATCCTCTTCTTGTGGGGGCAAACGCCTTTCATTTCCTCCTCTTTGAGGTTTCACTAGTCTTTGGTGCCATACTTAAGAGTGGTAAAAGTAAAAAAGCAAAGCTTTTGTAACACCAAACTTAAGAGTTTTGCTCGTCCTCAAGCAAATATGAACAGTGGAGAAGAATAGGGTAGAAGAAGGTGGGGTATGTGGAGCTTCTGTGGGACCTACTGGTCCTGAGAGGCTAGGGAATTCAAATTCTCTGCCTTCCTTATTGGCGTTGAATGCCCAGCTTGTGCACCATAGTTGGCGTTCAACGCCAGCTGCCTCCTCCCTTTAGGGCGTCGAACGCCCAGGAGGGACCTCCTTCCTGGCGTTCAACGCCAGGTCTTCTGCCATTTTGGGCATTGAACGCCCAGCCTTTGTTCCCTGGCTGGCGTTTAACACCAGCAACACTCCATCCAGAGTGTTTTATTTTCACTACATAATATTTCTGTCTCTCTTTTAACTGCTGCACATGATTATGAACCTAAAGAAATAACTTAAAGAAATAAATTAAAAGAAATAAAAATAACTAATTAAGGTTGGGTTGCCTCCCAACAAGAGCTTCTTTAATGTCATTAGCTTGACGGACAGCTCCTTTCAAAGAGGAAGATAGTCATAGAGGAACAAATCCTTACGCCTTATTGGGAGCTTCCTTCATGTGCTCTCATGGATTAGGATAAGATGCTCAGGAGATAGGATCTTATTCATTGCATGAGGCAGGGTTAGGCTTGCAGCAATATGCTGGTGTCCCTTTGTACCATTTCCCTCTTCCATGGTGAATACCATGATGAGGTAAGCGAACATTACCATTTTCCATGTTGAAAAGCCTTCAGTAGGGATGTTTTTGTGTTTCTAGCCCCTAAGTATCTTCCTTTTGGGGCCTTCATCCTTTGTGGATAGTGTACATCCAACACCAAACTTACGTTTGGTCTTAGGAGGGATTGAATTGGTTTTATCCAATGGAGGAGGCTTGGATGCTGAATCCTTTATGCAAGTGCCTCCCTTGTCAGGGGGTAATGGAGGGTCAAGAACCTTGAACACCATCCAGTCCTTATGCAAGATAATCCTTATTTCTTGTGCCTCTTGGATTCCCAGCTTCTCCATTACAGAGAGTAGCATGAGGTTTATACTTGACCCTAGGTCACACAGAGCCTTTTCAAAGGTCATGGTGCCTATAGTGCAAGGAATCAGGAAGCGTCCAGGATCTGAAAGCTTCTGAGGTAGCTTTTGCTGAACCAAAGCATAGAGTTCTTTGGAAAGTAGTGGAGGTTCTTCCTCCAAAGACTCTGTACCAAATAGCTTGGCACTCAGCTTCATAAGAGCTCCTAGGTACCGAGCAACTTGCTCTTCCCTAGTGTCTTCATCCTCATCAGAGGATGAGCATTCATCAGAACTCATACAGTGCAGGAGTGCATTCAAAGGAACCTCTATGGTCTTTATGTGAGCCTTGGCTTCATTTGGTTCTAGGATAGTGGTTTCTTGAGTGGGAATTGAGCACTCAGAAGGTGTCCTTTTGCTGGCATTCAATGTCAGCTCTGTTAGCTCTTTGGGCGTTGAACGCCAAAGCTGTGCACCATTACTAGCATTAAACGCCAGTTCCTCTATCCTT
This sequence comes from Arachis ipaensis, assembly GCF_000816755.2. Taxonomy (NCBI): domain Eukaryota; kingdom Viridiplantae; phylum Streptophyta; class Magnoliopsida; order Fabales; family Fabaceae; genus Arachis; species Arachis ipaensis. Next base: position 96,826,043 of record NC_029785.2, on the reverse strand, counting down.
TTGGACATTGAACGCCCAGCAGGGGTATCCTTACTGGCATTCTGGTTGGGGGTTGACCCCTCAGTAAGGGGTTCCTCACTGGCATTCAGTGCCAGAATGCCTACCTGTTTGGGCGTTGAATGCCCAGCCAATGCTCCCTGGCTGACGTTCAACGCCAGTTCTGCTGCCAGGATGGGCGTTGAACGCCCAGTGAGGGGCTCCTCACTAGCGTTCAGCATCAGGCTTAGTGCCAGACTGGGCATTGAATGCCCAGTGATATGTTCTTCACTGGCGTTTAACGCCACCCCATTCTCTCCAGAATCGGCCTCTGCCTCAGTGATAAGGGTCATTAGTTAATTTATGAATAAGGCTAGAGATTGGCATAACTTTGAGATATGAACTTGAGTTACATTCTATGAGACTTGACAAATGAAAGAGGTCCATAATAAAAGAAAAAATGCAAGAGAAAGAAACAAAAAGAAATAAACAAGGCTGGGCACCAATGGCTTGAGATTTTGGATATATGCCTGTGACTTTCTTGTACAACGATAAGCTTGGATAACTAGGTTCTAAGGGGTGCTTCATCACCTGGAAACTTGGGTTAACTAACCCGAGATTGCCAACCGAAAATCCACCATCAAGAACTACTTTGAGACAAAGCATTTAGTGACCCAAAGGGGTGCTGGGCACCAATGTCCAAAGAATAAAACAAGCTAAATGCCTGTAATGTGTGTGTGCTAAGGAGAGGCTTGAGCAAGTAAGCCCTTAGGGGTGTTTCAACACCTAGCATCTTGAACCAACTGGGGCGGGAATGTTTGTTGAAAGCTTACTTTAAAAAGCTTCCTGAACACATAGCATTTAGCCTCACAAGCAATAAATCTCAGTCATGAAAGAAAGCAAGAAACGCTCAAACTAAGGACCAAACAATAACAAGTCTCATTTTTTGTGTAATTCAAGTAAGGATCCAAATGAGTGTCCATGCTTCAGCCACAAATAAAAATCACTAAGATACCATGCATGAAAACCCCATTAATTAGAATTGAATGTCTGCTAATAAAGGGCTTATACTTCTCTCTGTTTTCATTCATTTCTCTCATGCTTTACTGCTTGCTTGGGGACAAGCAAGATTTAAGTTTGGTGTTGTGATGACAAGTCATCTTAGGCTAGTTTCACAAGCCTTTTTCATTAGTTTTTACTTGGTTTTCATGTATTTCTTAGGCAATAAGTAGGTATTTAGATGAGAATTTCATGCTTGTCTTGATTCAACAAAACATTGTTAAATTGGTTCATTTTCATGAGATTTATACAAGAATTTATTGATATTATGAATGATGCATTATCTTATGATTATGGCAATACTTTGATGCATTTTGTTTGGTTGATGATAGGTGAAAAGAAGCAGAGGAAGAGCAAGGAAGAAGAGAAGGAGAGGCTAACGTTGGAGCCAACGTTGGCCAATCAACGTTGAAGGCAATGTTCTGGAAGAAGAAATCATGGGTGCCAACGTTGGAGGGAACATTGGTGAACCAACGTTATCTCCAACGTCCTCGAAAATGATCAATTCTTGGGCTGAAGGATTTTTGAGAGACGCGTACGCGTCAATTGTGCGTGCACGTGGAAGAAGAAAAATTTTCAATCCACGCGTAAGCATGAGCTATGCGCACGCGTGAAATGGCAAAATGGACCATCCACGCATACGCGTGACTAAGCCAATGTTGGAGGGAACATTGTTGATCAAATGCTGCCTCCAACGTCTTTAACGAGAAGCCCAGAATTTGGAATTGAGAGACTTGAATCGACGCGCACGCGTCTATGGCGCGTACACGTAGAATGGAAAATTGGCAATGCACGCGTAAGCGTGGTGTACGCGCACGCGTGGAAGGGAAAAAACACAGCCTTCACGCATATGCGTGGTATACGCGGACGCGTGGATAAGCGAGCGTTGGTGCATGATGAATGGAAAATTGATGGTGAAGAATTTCACTAATGAAATCTCGTTGCAAGTATAGTTTCTAAACCAACAAATAATCCTTTCATACAAATATTTGGTTGTCGCTAAAACAAACCCCTATAAAAATAACCGAAGTATTCAAACCTGGGGTCGTTCTCCCTAGGAATTGCAATAGAGTGTTCTTGTTATTGGTTATGAAGTATGTTCCGGGTTTTTGAGGTATTAGACAAGAAATATAAATGGCAAAGGAAATAAACTAACAACTAACAAAGCTCTTGGCAAGGTATGAGAACTAGAAGTCCTATCCTAGCTATCCTTATCAATTGTGATGAGAATTGTCCATTGCTCCCACTTAGTTAACCTCTAACTATGAAGGAAAGTCAAGTGGATGAATTAACTTGATTCCACAAGTCCTAGCCTAATCATGATGAAGACTAGCTTTAGTGGCATTCAAGTCAATTAGCAACTTCTAATTATCAATCAACAAAGGAGTTTGATAACTCAAGAGTCACCAATTACTCTACCTAGGCCAAGAAGAACAAAATCTAACTCATAACTAAAAAAGGCATTTCATCAAACACATAAAAGGCAATAAAGGTAAACAACATGAATTGCAAGAATTAAAGAGAGATCTAACTACAATGGCAAGAGATCAATAATAGAAAACCAAATCAACATGAGAAGACATGGAAATCATAAATTGCATTGAAAAAGAAATAGAGATCTACATAAGAATTCATAAAGCGAAAGGAAAATTGAAGCAAGAGAAGAAGTAGATCTAGATCTAAGAAATTAACCTAAACCTAATCCTAATTCTAGAGAGAAGAAAGAGATTCTCTCTCTAGAAACCAACTTTTCCTCCCAAAACTAAATTAAAACTAAACTAATTTGATGTAATGTCTCATGTGTGTCAATTCCTCTTCATTCCTTGGGTTAAATAGCATCAGAAATAAGTTGGATTTGGGCATGGGAAGCCCAGAATTCGCCCCCAGCGTTTTGCCTTTAAGTGAGTCACGTGTGAACACCGACGCGTACGCGTACAGCACATGTACGCATCGCTTCACAAATTGCCATCCACGCGTACGTGTCATGTGCGCGTACGCGTCCCATGCGACTCCACAATCCACGCGTGCACGTCTGCTGCGCGTGCGCGTCGTTGATCTGATCCAAAATCCTTGCTTTTTCATGATTTCTCCACTTTGCATGCTTTTGTCTCCATTTCTTTTATCCATTCCTAGCCTTTTCAACCTGAAATCACTAACAAACATATCAAGGAATCTAGTAGAATCAAAGGTGAATCAAAATTAGCAATTAAGGGCCTAAAAAGCATATTTTCACACTTAAGCACAAATTAGGAGACAACCATGAAACCATGCTATTACATTGAATAAATGTGGGTAAAAGGTCATAAAATCCCCTAAATTAAGCACAAGATAAACCCTAAAAATGGGGTTTATCAACCTCCCCATACTTAAACCATAGCATGTCCTCATGCTAAATCAAGAAGGAAACAAAGGGTATCAACATTTATTCAATGCAAACTAACTAAATGCAACCTACCTAAATGCAACTATCTAAATAAATGCAACTACTTGGTCAAAATAAATCAATTCCCAAGAGAACATATATAGGCACAAGGGCTAAGGCAATAGCAAATCTAATCTACAATTGAATTAAGTTATTAAATATTTTTATAAACTTTCAAGAGGAGATGATCATAGGTGAAAACATGTAATTGAGCAATCGAACCCTCACCGGATGTGTATACGCTCTATTCGCTCAAGTGTATAGGGTCGATCCACTCAATTCTCCTCTAATCATGCTTTCCAAGATTTGTTTTTCATCTAACAATCAACATTTATTTCATGCATGCATACAATTATCATGAGGTCTTTCTCATAGGTTGTAATGGGGCTAGGGTCAAGGTAGGATTCATATTTGATCAAGTGAGCTTGAGATTTGAATCTTTGATAAGCTTAAACTTCCCATCTAACCTATATAGCAACCTATACAATTTCAATGCTAACTTAACTACGCATTTTTCACTTTTTTACATACTCATGCATTCTTTTCTTGATCACAACTCATATTCATTGATTGTTATTGCTTCACTTTGGGGCCTTTTGTCCCCTTTTTATTGCTTTTCTTTTTTTTTCTTCTTTTTTCTTGCGTTTTTTTTCTTTTCTTATATTTTTTTTCTTTTTATTTTCTCATCATTTTTCTTTTTTCTTTTTCTTTTTACAATAAAGGATATACAAAAGTACCAATGCTTATGGTTTTATATTTAATTAACACATGAGCATGTACCCAATTCCCAAATATAGAAGTACAAAACATCCTTTTATCCTATCCAATGTTCCAAGTTTTCCCATATTTGAATGACACACACACTAGCCTAAGCTAATCAAAGATCCAAATTAAGGACATTTATTGTTTTTCGCTTTAAGGCTTGTAATGTGCTAAAATTATGAACAAGTGGGTTAATCGTAGGCTCAAAGTTGGCTAACAATGGAAGATAAAAGGTAAGCTATGGGTAAGTGAGCTAGTGAAATGATGGCCTCAATCATATAAATGCATATTTACACAAAATAATGGACATAGAAAATCAAACAAATCAAAGATTACAATCATAGAGAGAGAATAATGCACACAAGAAGGGAAAATAAGTGGTTATAAGATGTAACCACACCATTAGGCTCAAAACTCACAAGCTTGTATTTTTAGCTCAAAACATGTTCCACAATATATATATAATTCAAGCAAGTTCAATGAAAAGTTTTCACTCAAATGAATTGGAATGTCAATGCCCTATAGATAATTTTCTCGAAAAATCTCATTATTTTGACTAAGCTTATTATGTATACATATGCAAAATAAGAAAATGCAACTAAGAATCCTAAAAGACCTAAAATGAAATGCACAAGTGTTGGGATTAGAAACTTGTCACCCAAAAAGGCCGAACGGTCGGATGACCTCCCCACACTTAAAAGTTTGCACCGTCCTCGGTGCATTCAAAGATGAGCAAGGGGTACGGCGACTTGCCGGATTGATACCTTCAACTGGTAGGTCAACCGGTTGCTGCGTGTTCTTTCTTCACTTCCATTTTTGCTCGTGGTGCATCATTCATGAAAAATGTAAAGTAACACCATAAGATGAGAAAATACAAAAGCAAGGAAGCTTAACTTGTTAGAATGAGGTAAGTCACTAGAATGAAGTGAGTGATCCAATGGGTGACATGGTGAAGAGTAAGTGTGCATTCTAAGATGCATGTGGTCTAGAACACACTCTAGTATAAAACGAACTATGTCACAGTTACACAAAGAAAGTATGTACCTCACTCATTCTAATGTGCTTGAGATGCTCTAAACTTGTAGGCTACGACAACCAAACAAGTGATAAAGAAGCATGAAAGCATTCAAGCAAATATATATGGATGCGTATAATCAAGAAGCAGAATTCATTAATATAAATGCACAACATCCATCAATCGATTGCCTAACTGAAGAAAAGGGTTCAAATCACATGGTGGCCAAATCATGCAATTCGAAAGAATTACAAGCTTATAGGCAATGTAAGATGTACTTGGTATTCACAAAAGTTAAGCATGAAAAATTCAAAACCAAGTAGCAAGTTATAACCTCAACAATAGAGTTCAACAATGATAATTAACAACAATGATGTTAAACTAACATCTCATCAATAATCAAGATTAATAATCCAACACGTATTATGAAAACAAAAATTAAACAAAAAGCTAGACAACTAACTAACTAGAAAGGGTGGTTATAAATGGTGTTTGGTAGTGTTGGATGAGGTATAGGAGAAGGGAAAGAGAAAGGGAAAGAAAAGAAATAGAAAGATGAGAAGAAAAGAAGATGGATGAAATAAGGGCATCCACACGTACGCGTATGTCACGCGTCCGCGTGGATTGAGGTGAAATGGACGCGACGCGTACGCGTGTATCATGTGTGCGCGTTGATGGGTTATTTAGAGAGCGACGCGTAAGCGTCATGTACGCGTACGCGTGAGTTCACTTGTGAGAAAAGCACAAGATGCGCACAGTGTAGGCGCAACTCTCTAGAATTTGGCTTAGGGGTGGAATTGTGGCATCCATGCGTACGCGTGTATGACACGCGCGCGTGGATGGTTGAAAATTCTTTATGCACGCGTACGCGTGAGGCACGCTTACGCGTGGGTTGGTGCTCTGTTTTTCAAAATTTTTCATATTTTTGCACCAAACCAAGCATTCCAAACCTCCGAACAGCTACCAAAATACCATAAAACGTTTTTAAACATACTAAACTATCAAATAAACTCAACAATTACAACAAAACATGAAATCAAACATATTTTACCAATATGTACAAAGAGAAAATAAGAGAGATGTTACCATGGTGGGGTGTCTCCCACGTAGCACTTTTGTTTATTATCCTTAAGTTGGACTTATGGGGAGCTCTTCATCAAGGTGGCTTGTGCTTGAAGCTATCCTTGAACATCCACCAATGCTTGAGTCTCCAATAAGCTTCATTCTTCAAATTTAAAAACTCCAAGCCTTGATGGAGTTCCTCACAAGCAATGAGCTCCCAAAGATGATCCTCACGTATTCCCGGATCCCATATCTTGTTTCTGTACCCATCCTTGAATTGATCATCATTAGTCCATCCGGGTGGCAGGTAAGGTGAATTCTCAATAAAGTGACCAACAATCCTCCTAGACCCATCTAGTTGAGCGCTACTCCAACCTTTATATTTCATGTTTTATGTATCAACCCTAATGAGCCTTGATTTGCAATGCCAACCACAAAACATTTTTCGCTTACGCTTCACACCACAAAGTTCCCTAAGTTGGCCATCCATTTCAAGCAAGCCATATTCAAGTGGGACGATAAAGCTAATAGAAATGAATTTTACCTGATGACATGTCACCAAGTCATGTTTTTCTATGCTTTTTCATACAATAAATTGATGATTTGTGCTTGAATATTAAATACTTTGGTGCTTAAATGGTATATTTTTTTAATCTTTTGATTTGATAAATTTTGTAGAAAATAAGAAGAAAAAGAAGCAAAGAAGCACAAAATAAGCTAAAAAGAAAAAAAAAAGAGTTTTGGGGCACACTTTGAAGTTGGAACACACTTTGGAGCCTTAGGCCACGCTTTTAAAAGCATGGCCCATGACCAAATCAAGGAAGCTTCACAATCAGCACTCACAAAGCTCAGTTCACTAAGTGAACTGAGCTTTGCCGTACAAGAAACTTAGCTTGGAAGCAAGAATTTTCGCTAAGTTAAAACTTGGGCGTTTACAGCATGACTATGCCTCCTTCAAAGAGCCATAACTTGAGCTACAGACGTCCAATTGATGTGCTTCCAGTTGCATTAGAAAGCTGACATTCAGAGCTTTCCAACGATATATGATAGTCCATATTTGGCATAAAATTGAGGCACAAGTGAAAGGCATCTTTAAGAACCAAAAACAAGAAAAAATAAACCAAAGTGGCTTCACCAAGGCTCGAAGGGGGAGACATAAGGAAAGCAAAAATTGGAAGGACAAGGCCCATGAAAACTCAGTTCACTTTCCTAACTGAGCTTTATCGGGCTCCCACTCAAGAAAATGCAAGGAAAAGGCTCATAAAAGTGCTTCCACCAAGGTTTGAACTCAAGACCTCACACTCAAAGGTGGAGCGCTACACAAGGAATATAAAGGGAGCTCAGTTAACTTTTCCAACTGAGCACTACTCCCCCATGCACTCCAACAACGTGACACAGGCAAGGATCAAAGGGGGCAGCAACAAGGAAGGCTTGGTGCGCAAAAATTGGCACGCCACAAGCACATGGAGAGCTCAGTTCACTTTCACAACTAAGTCGTGCCCTGGGAGTTCTCTTATTTACTTGCTGCATAATTTGAAGGAATTGTGATTTGGATCTAAATTGTCTTTACTATTTTCTTCTCTATTTTCTTCTGCAATTATTCTTCTGCTGGATCAAGGAAGGGGTTGAGATCTAGACTTGTTTTGTAGTCTCGTTGATCCCCTGAGATCTTCACTTGTCTTTTTTGGAATTTGCAATTAAGTTGAGATATCTTGCTGTTTTGAATTTTTCAAGCAATTTCCCTTTTCGGTTTAGATCTGTTGCATGTTATTGCATCTTTTACTTCTCTATTTGATTGCTATTTATACTTTCCTGTTGAATTTTTATTCTCAGCACCCAACTCAATTTACTTTCAAGCCATTTAATTCTTCTGCTACTTTTACTTTACTGCAATTTCCTTTCCTACATTCTACAATTTCACATTTCCGTTCACATTTAGCTTGATTTAATTTCCTTTATATTTACATTCTCTGCAATTTAAATTCCCAATTGCTTGATCTATTGCTTTCTTTAATTTCCAGCACCCAATCCCCTTACATTTTTTGTCATTTAAGTTTTTGCAATTTACTTTCTTGCACTTTAATATTCTGTCCAATTCAGCTTCTATACTTTAAATTTTCTTGTCATTTACTCCCTGCTGCTTCAATTGTCACTCAAATCACTCAATGTTAGCTTGACTAAACTAATCACCCACTAAAGTTGCTTGATTCATCAATCCCTGTGGGATCGAGTTCACTCTAAGTGAGTTTTACTACTTGATGCGACCCGGTACACTTGCCGGTGAGTTTTGGGTGTTTGGAATTCATTTTCCAAAAAAATCCCATCAAGTTTTTAGCGCCGTTGCCGGGGATTGATTAGATCAACAATGATTAAGTGGGTGAAAAGTCTAGATCAAGCATTTTCTTTGTTTTTGTTCTCTGTTTTAAATTGATAGCAAGGTGTTTGAGCTATTGCCTCACTAAGAAATTCTTTCTCTGTGACATGAATTTCAATTTTCATTGATGTTTACAAAATACAAATGGAGTACAACTCATCTTATGGTCAAACAAAATTTTATGGGATATTACCCACCATCATCAATCTCTAATGGTGGTTGGAAATATCACCAAGAAACTTCAAATTCTGGGCACTCTAATTCATGGAGTTATGCTTCAGAACCACAAGATGAGAAAGAAAATCATATGGGATATTTCCCTCCACCACAAGATGATTCAAGTCATTATTCCAATGGTGGGTGGGAGTATTACCAAGAAACTGCAAATTCTGAGCATTCAACTCACATGAGAGATTGTCTAACCTCACCTCCCACTTCTACATTTGAAAATTCATCATCATCTAAATATGCGTCAACACAAACTTCCACGAGCCAAAGACTCTCAAAGCTTGAGTCCATGTTCAACAGAATTGTGGAGGAACAGCAACAATCCCGGAGAGAACTGGAAATCCTTTCTCAGGAGACGGATGAGCAATTGGAGGACACAGAAAAACGCTTAGAACTACTAAGCAAGGAAAATAAAGACCAATTGATGGATGTGAAGGATAAAATGGAAGAGCAAGATGAGGAGGCTACTGCATCAAGTGAACTTTCAATGAAGAATAAGGTGGTTAAAAATGAAACTGCACTTGAGGAACATGAGCATTCACAACCCTCACAAACTTCCCTTGAATCTGTGATCGAAAAATATGAAGAGGAGATGAAGAAATCTTGGGAAGAACAACAAACCTCCTCCATAAAAGAACTATTAAGTCAAATGTTGAGTGCAAAGAAAGGAGTGGAGGAACAAAAAAGTGAGGAATTCATTCAAGAAAATTCACACTCAAGTGGGGCAGAGAAGTACATGAAGGAAGAGCTCATTGAGCCACCAATTCAAAAGGCTCTGGATAAAGACAAAACTCCAATAATCACACAGCAACCAAGTCTTGAATCCAAAGGAGTGAAGGCAACTAGCAAGAGCACTAACCCTGTCCCTGATCCAGCAAGCAAGATCAATCAAGCCATTTGCAAAAGGAAACTTTGTGAGGAAAGGCCAAGACAAGGGACAGTAGCTGAATCTTCTCCCCCCTTAAGGTCATTCCTCTTAACAAACTGGAAAAAGAGGAAGAAAGTGAAGAACAACATGCCAACAGTAGGTATAATTTCTCTTCTCTGCTTTGTTTTCTCTCTTTGCTTTGTTTAAATTCAATAAATTTGCATATGGTTACATTCTAAGTTTGGTGTTGCCTTGCAACAAATTGTTTTCAATCTTTTTGGATGATTGCATCAAATGAAAAATGAAAGTGACACACCAAGATTCTAAGTTTGGTGTGCCACTTATTTTTCTATGCAATTCATTCAAGCAACACTACTTGTCTGCATAATCATAATGCCTCTGCAGTTTTATTTTTCTCTTTTAATTTGACACTTTGTCATTCTACTTTCTTTAGTCATTTTTCTGTTTTTAAATGCTTTCATTTTAGTTTGCTTATTTACTGTGTTTGTTAATACATTACCAAGAGAGCTTTATTCATGACAGATTCTTGGCTTGGTGATTATACTTAACAAATAACAGTTTCACTTGCTTCGTTTTAATTCAAATAAATTGACATATGATTGTATTCTAAGTTTGGTGTTGCTATGCAACAAAATTTGGTTCCAATTCTTACAAGATACTTGCATTAATTCCAAGTGAAAGTGTCACACTAAGTTTGGTGTGCCACTTATCTTTTATGCAATGTATTGTGCACACCTTCTTATCTATACAATCAAAATGTCTCTGTCTCTTGTGCCTTGATTATTATCTTTAATTTTGCTTGCTTAAAACACATGTGCTACTAATATTTCATTGTATAAGACATTCATGATCCATCTTAGCCCCATAGCCATTGTTCTAATTGTTGCTTGAGGATGAACAAGCATTCTGAGTTTGGTATGGGAAGGAGAAGAATGGGAGGAAAATGACAACAATAGAGAAGATGAATTACAAGGTTGTAAAGTTCCTTTTCTTCTCATTTGTTTCCAGCACTTAAATTGCATGATTGTCTTTATCCTCTCTGTATGCATGTGTGGTATGAATAAGCATAGCTTGAATTTTGATTTGCAACATGTTGCTGTGGCATTATGACTACCAACTTGAGTTTTGTTAATTCAAAAGCAAAAAAAGCATCATGATCATAAACAAACAAGGAATTAAAGAAGAACTTAGCATGTGCATATAAGTTTTGGAAAGCTAGTATGATTAATTGTTACTCAATTGCATTGGATTTTTTTTAATTGAAGTTTTTTTTATCTAGGACATTTTGTGAAATCTTTTGAAATCATGAAAACCTTGAAAAAGCAATTGCAAATAAAGCAAGAAAAGAAAAAGGGAAAGAATGAGAAAGCTGAAGGCTCTGAGTACCAATGGCAATTTATTTGTTAAGTACTTGTGGTGTTTATGTATCAAGCCAAATGCTTGAAAACAAAACACTTAGAAGTCAAGGCTAGGCTCAAGTGTAAAAGCACTCCCTCAAAGCTCAAGGTTCTGAGCATCAATGATTAGAGAGTCAAGAAAAGAAAAGAAAAATGAGCTTAATGAAGTCTTCTAATTAAATGCTTGTGGTGCTTATGTATCAAGTGGTAATACTTGAAAACAAAGCATTTAGAATTGTAGCTTTGTTATTAACTCATGGGGCAAAGCACCCAAAAGGAGAAGCTAATAAAAAAAATATAAAAAAATCAAAAGCTTGTTTCAAGGGAAAATTATAAGGAAAAGATTTCATAAATTGAGCTAGATAGAAGCATCAATCATTTACATTTCTTTTGAGATTGTAGCATGCTTAGAAAACTAGCTTACCATGAACATTGAGTTGCTATTCTTCTTACCTTGGATTGTCAATCTTTATTGCATGATTCTTTTCTTGCTTGGGGACAAGCAAGGTTTAAGTTTGGTGTTGTGATGACATGTCACCATGTCATGTTTTTCTATGCTTTTTCATACAAGAAATTGATGATTTGTGCTTGAATATTGAATGATTTGATGCTTAAATGGTATATTTCTTTGATCTTTTGATTTGATAAACTTTGTAGAAAATAAGAAGAAAAAGAAGCAAAGAAGCACAAAATAAGCTAAAAAGAAAAAAGAGTTTTGGGGCACACTTTGAAGTTGGAACACACTTTGGAGCCTTAGGCCACGCTTTTAAAAGCATGGCCTATGACCAAATCAAGGAAGCTTCACAATCAGCACTCACAAAGCTCAGTTCACTAAGTGAACTTAGCTTTGCCGTACAAGAAACTTAGCTTGGAAGCAAGAATTTTCGCTAAGTTAAAACTTGGGCATTTACAGCATCACCATGCCTCCTTCAAAGGGCCATAACTTGAGCTACAGACGTCCAATTGATGTGCTTCTAGTTGCGTTGAAAAGCTGACATTCAGAGCTTTCCAACGATATATGATAGTCTATATTTGGCATAAAATTGAGGCACAAGTGAAAGGCATCTTTAAGGACCAAAAACAAGCAAAAATAAACCAAAGTGGCTTCACCAAGGCTCGAAGGGGGAGACATAAGGAAAGCAAAAATTGGAAGGCCAAGGCCCATGACAGCTCAGTTCACTTTCCCAACTGAGCTTTATCGGACTCCCACTCAAGAAAATGCAAGGAAAAGGCTCACAAAAGTGCTTCCACCAAGGTTTGAACTCAAGACCTCACACTCAAAGGTGGAGCGCTACACAAGGAATATAAAGGGAGCTCAGTTAACTTTTCCAACTGAGCACTACTCCCCCATGCACTCCAACAACATGACACGGGCAAGGATCAAAGGGGGCAGCAACAAGAAAGGCTTGGTGCGCACAAATTGGCACCCCACAAGCACATGGAGAGCTCAGTTCACTTTCACAACTGAGCCGTGCCCTGGGAGGGTCTCATGGCATATTCTTGGTCCAAAAATCAAATTTAATTCAATTCCTCACCAATTGAACCAAGGCCAACTAGACCCATCTCTCTTCAAATCCAAAGCAAGCAAAGCCCACATCATCACTCAAAGGCACAAGAACAAGTTAGAATAGGAATTTCATTTAATTGTAATTTGTTTTCAATTTCAAATTCATTTTCATTTTGTAAAGCCCATATAAGGCATTATTTTCATCTTTATAAAGAGGAGTTCCATTAGAGAGTATAGGGGCTGGCTCCAAGAGGGAGCAAGTAGAATAGAGAACTCACTTTTACATTCTAGCTTGAATTGGAGAATTGGGAAGGAGAATTGATCTCTCTTCTTCCTTGTTCTTCCTTCTGCACTCTCTACTCTTTTGTTTTGCATCTTGGATTGAGAATTGAAGGAATTCTATTTCAATCTTAATCTAAGATCTCTCTCTTATTTACTTGCTGCATAATTTGAAGGAATTGTGATTTGGATCTAAATTGTCTTTACTGTTTTCTTCTCTATTTTCTTCTGCAATTATTCTTCTGCTGGATCAAGGAAGGAGTTGAGATCTAGACTTGTTTTGTAGTCTCATTGATCCCCTGAGATCTTCACTTGTCTTTTTTGGAATTTGCAATTAAGTTGAGATATCTTGCTGTTTTGAATTTTTCAAGTAATTTTCCTTTTCTGTTTAGATCTGTTGCATGTTATTACATCTTTTACTTCTCTATTTGATTGCTATTTACACTTTCCTGTTGAATTTTAATTCTCAGCACCCAACTCAATTTACTTTCAAGCCATTTAATTCTTCTGCTACTTTTACTTTACTGCAATTTCCTTTCCTGCATTCTACAATTTTACATTTCCATTCACATTTAGCTTGATTTAATTTCCTGTATATTTACATTCTCTGCAATTTAAATTCCCAGTTGCTTGATCTATTGCTTTCTTTAATTTCCAACACCCAATCCTATTTACACTTAATGCAATTTACATTTCTTGTCAATTAAGTTTTTACAATTTACTTTCTTGCACTTTAAGTTTCTGTCCAATTCAGCTTCTATACTTTAAATTTTCTTGTCATTTACTCCCTGCTGCTTCAATTGTCACTCAAATCACTCAATGTTAGCTTGACTAAACTAATCACCCACTAAAGTTGCTTGATCCATCAATCCCTATGGGATCGACCTCACTCTAAGTGATTTTTACTATTTGATACGACCCGATACACTTGCCAGTGAGTTTTGGGTGTTTGGAATTCGTTTCCAAAAAAATCCCATCATTACCCACTCAAGTGAAGGAGTAGATGACAACCTAGGAAAATAAGCTTCCAAGGGTCTTGACAAAGCGTATCCAACTCCCGTCTTTCTCTTTCTAAGGACTCCCACCTCTTCACAAGTTTTTGTAAATGTAATCCTTTGTTCAACAATTTTATCTAAGGCTTTTCCCTTACTCAAATCATAATTGGTAGGGTGAGAAAAATTTACCTCCACAACGCTTTCAAATCCACCGGGGAAAGGTTCTTCATGCTCAAAGGATTCTTCACCACTAAGACTTTATGCTTGATCTTCATCACCAAGGAAACTTAATTCTTGCTCTATCCCATCTAATTCTTCATATGGAATATGCTTTAGAGGTTGTGCACATTCCTCCTTAGCATCAAATTCAATCTCCTTGGAGGGGTTTTCTTCAACTCTAGGTTTCCATGGAGGTTCCACATCTCCTAAGTCTTCAACCACTTCTTCCTTGTCTTCATCAATCATAGGTTCCTTCATTTGTTCCAATACACAGCAACATTCCTCATTTTCTACCGGAGTTTCCGATCTCTCTTTCATGCTAGGCTCTTGAGGGTTCAAGCATTGGGAGGCTAGTCGGTTTGCTACCTCATCTAAGGCAGTCGTGAATTGTGACACCTCCCTTTGCATTTCTTCTTGCCCTTGACATAGCAAAGTGAGATAATCATCCATTGGTGCTTGGAGTGGATATGAGGGTTCATCATTTTGGAGGAAAGGTTCATAATATGAAAGGGGTTCATCATAATAAGGATGTGGTGGTGTCATGTTCTCCATTTATTCTTCTTGTTGCTCAACACACTCCAATTCATTGTTCTTAAGTTGATGTTTTACAATCTCCTTCAAACTACCCTCTTCGGTTGCTCTCCCGCAATCATCTGTGGACATGTGGTATGAGTCCCATGCATCTAACTTTTGACAGACGATTGCTTGAAGCCGATCCATGGTTTCTTTGAGAGATGGACATTGATATTCTTCCATGGAGGGTTGTGGTGGGAGATAGAATTCATCTTGAGGTTGAAAATTTATGTATATTGGAGGTGGTTCGTCTTAGAATTGTTGAGGTTGGAATGGTAGTGGTTCTATATATGACTCATATGGCTCAAAAGGTGGTTGGTATGATAGATATGGATTAGGGTCATATGAAGGTGGTTGGTGAAAAGGGGCTTGTGAGTATGGTTGAGGGCTATGTGGAGGATATGGCTGATAGGCATATGGTGGTGGTTCTTGAAAGTCACAAGGAAATTCACCATAGCCATTGGATTGATATGCATCATAGAATGGTTCTTGTTCATAGTCTATTGGTAGAGGTTGTTGCCATAAAGATTGATCATATGTATCTGGCTCCTCCCACCTTTGATTGTCCCATCCTTGGTATACATCCTCATTGAAGCTTCCAGTTCCCACAACATTGTTAGAACCAAACTCATAGCCAAAGTGAGAATTCATAGTAGCAAGAGAAAATAGAAACAAAAACTAGTAAGAATAATGAAATAAAGTCCTAAAACTAGCAAAAACTAACAAGCAATCCAAAAATAAAGCTATTCACAATATTCACATATATACAATAACCAATAATATAACACCATTGCATTTCCCTGGCAACGGTGCCATTTTGATGAATGGAAAATTGATGGTGTAGAATTTCACTAATGAAATCTCGTTGCAAGTATAGTTTCTAAACTAATAAATAATCCTTTCATACAAATATTTGGTTGTTACTAAAACAAACCCCAATAAAAATAACCGAAGTATTCAAACCCCGAGTCGTTCTCCCTAGGAATTATAATAAAGTATTCTTGTTATTGGTTATGAAGTATGTTCGGGGTTTTTGAGGTAATAGACAAGAAATATAAATGGCAAAGGAAATAAACTAACAACTAACAAAGCTCTTGGCAAGGTATAAGAACTAGAAGACCTATCCTAGCTATCCTAATCAATTGTGATGAGAATTGTCCATTGCTCACACTTTTTTAACCTCTAACTATGAAGGAAAGTCAAGTGGATGAATTAACTTGATTCCACAAGTCCTAGCCTAATCATGATGAAAGAATAGCTTTAGTGGCATTCAAGTCAATTAGAAACTTCTAATTATCAATCAACAAAGGAGTTTGATAACTCAAGAGTCACCAATTACTCTACCTAGGCCAAGAGGAACAAAATCTAACTCATAACTAAAAGAGGCATTTCATCAAACACATAAAAGGCAATAAAGGTAAACAACATGAATTGCAAGAATTAAAGAGAGATCTAACTACAGTGGCAAGAGATCAATAATAGAAAACCAAATCAACATGAGAAGACATGGAAATCATAAATTGTATTGAAAGAGAAATAGAGATCTACATAAGAATTCATAAAGCGAAAGGAAAATTGAAGCAGGAGAAGAAGTAGATCTAGATCTAAGAAATTAACCTAAACCTAATCCTAATTCTAGAGAGAAGAGAGAGCTTCTCTCTCTAGAAACCAACTTTCCCTCCCAAAAGTAAACTAAAACTAAACTAATGTGATGTAATATCTCATGTGTGTCGATTCCTCTTCATTCCTTGGGTTAAATAGCATCAGAAATGAGTTGGATTTGGGCCTGGGAAGCCCAGAATTCACCCCAGCATTTTGCCTTTATGTGAGTCACGTGCGAACACCGACACATACGCGTATAGCACATGTACGTGTCACTTGACAAATTGCCATCCACGCATACGCGTGATGTGTGTGTACGCGTCGCCATGCGACTCCACAATCCACGCGTGCGCGTCAGCTGTGCGTGCGTGTCGTTGATCTCATCCCAAATCCTTGCTTTTCCATGATTTCTCTACTTTGCATAATTTTCTCTCCATATCAAGGCATCTAGTGGAATCAAAGGTGAATCAAAATTACCAATTAAGGGCCTAAAAAGCATGTTTTCACACTTAAGAACAAATTAGCAGACAATCATGAAACCATGCTATTTCATTGAATAAATGTGGGTAAAAGGTCATAAAATCTCCTATATTAAGCACAAGATAAACCCTAAAAATGGGGTTTATTAGTGCACCAACGTTGAGTCAAACGTTGCTAGCAGCACCCTAAATTTATCTGTTATGCAACATTTGGGCTCAACGTTTTCACACAAACGTTGCCACCAACGTTAAGGCCAATTTTAATTCCAAATGGCACCATGTAAGCTTATAAACTTTTAGACAAGGTCAACATCAGTTAGAGTCATTCCTCACTGCTTCAATCAAGGCCAAGGCCCACATCCAAGTACACTGAAGATCCAATTAAAGATGAGAATAAGACTATGAATAGAAGAATGCTTGAAGATGGAAGGAGCGAGTTTGGAGAGTCTGGTTCTGGTAGAGGGCAGTAGGAATAGGAGTAGGGTAGAAACCTCTGGTAGAGAGCTTAGCTTAGAATTTCTTTTTCTTTTCTGCACTTTTACATTTCAATTGTATTAAATTTAGTTTAGCTTATGCAATTTGAATTTCTTGCAATTTTCTTCTGCAACTTTTCTTTCTGCTAATTTTACATTTCTGTTCTTATTGAGCTTGATTTACTTTTATGCAATTTAAATTTCCTGCAAGTGTTCTTAGAGCGATGATTAATTGAACCCTAACTCATTAGGGGGAAGAGCTCAATTGTAATTCATATGAATTAATTGAAATTCTTTTTCCTCTCAATTCATCTGGATAGCTAAAAAATAACTTCTGTTTTGATTGAGATCCATTCACTCTGAAAGGGGGTTTAAATCTGTTGAATTTCCATGTGAGCTTCGGAAGGGAAATCATGGAAATTAGAACAGAAGCTCTGTTTCTCACAACTCTCTTGATCAACACCATTCGGGAGAAATTGAGATCTTGAGAGTCTGTGTGGTTTATGGATGAGAGGCATGTACTTAACCTCTTCTCATGACAATTAGATCAAGGAATTTGCAATATTGATTGTCATTAGAGAGATTGGATTGTTAAGTGTTCATACCTTGGGTCGAGCTCTCTGACGCGGGATGTTTGGAGACAAAGTCAACCGACCTCTTCAGGTCAGACTATCCGACCTCTTCTCAAAGAGCTCGGCCAAGTCACCTGGAAAGCCCAAAAAAGGGCCCAACAGAGGAACACGACCCAAATCCAAAGGCAGTCCAAGCCTAAAGAGATAAGGGTGGTTCCCTTGAAGATAAGATGACCTCGTTCAAAGATAAGATAAGATAAGATAACTATCTTATCCCCAGAAAGGTCACTCCACACTACTATAAATACACTAGAGCACCCAAGTATAACTCATACACTGATTCTACTAAAAACCTGCTTAATACCCTTGCTAACTTAAGCATCGGAGTCCCTTGCAGGTACCACCACCCTCCGGTGACAAAGGATCAGCAGCATAGCCAGCCAAAAAGTCGGACACAATAGCTCCGGCCGCCACCCACCCGCCGGACACGTCATCTCCGACCAGTACAGAAGATCTCGTCCGAGATCGACCTACAATTTCAGGTAACCCTCGGAACATTGGCGCCGTTGCCGGGGACTTGGAAGTCATCCCATCAACATGGCGAACAACCTTCATAACGACCGCGACTCTGATCTAGAAGATTGGACGCCGCACAAAAATGCGGATACTACACCAAAAGATACTCCTCAACCTAACAAAGACAAGAATTCGCCAAACGAGGAAGCTTTGGAAGCACTTCAAGACCGCCTAAAACAACTCAAAAAAGAGGTGGAGCATCAACGAGAAGCTGAGAAAGACCTACGAAGGGAAGTTAGGCGACGCCGTGAGTTAGAAGACAAGCTCCTGAAACTGGAAGCAGATCTCAAGGCCAAAACTACTCGATCCAATTACGAAGATGGCTCCCGTAATGACCAAGACCCATTCACCAAAGAAATCATGAGGACCAAAATACCAAAAGACTTCAAACTTCCCAACATGACTTTATAAGATGGCACAGTAGATCCCAGCCATCATCTCAGTAATTTCAGAAGCAGAATGCACCTCAGGGACGCCTCAGGTGCGGTTCACTGCAAAGCCTTCTCAACCACTTTAACAAAGACAGCAATTAAATGGTTCGACAATCTGCCCCCAAGGTCCATCTCAAGCTTCGACGACTTAGCCAAAAGGTTTTTGGCTAGATTCTCCATCCAAAAAGACAAAGCTAAGAACGCCCCAAGTCTATTAGGAATCAAGCAAGGAGATAGGGAAAGTCTCCGCAGCAACATGGAAAGATTCAACAAAGCATCTCTGGACATACAAAGTCTACCAACAGAGGCCGCCATTATGGGTCTCACCAATGGCTTACGAGAGGGACCTTTTAGCCACTCTATATAAAAAAACATCCCACATCTCTGAACAAAGTGCAAGAACGAGCAGAGAAGTACATCAACATGGAAGAAAACTCTCGACTAGGAGAGACCTCAAAACTCAAATTCTCCTACTCCTCCCGAGATAAGGATAAAGAGTCCAAGAAAAAAGAAGATCAGGATGGAGAAAAAATCAATAAATACCACAATTACACCCCTCTTCGGGTATCTCTCGTAGATGTCTACTGAGAAGTATGCCATACTGAAAATATACCCCCAGCTCGACCACTCAAAAGCAAAAAAGGAGGAGGAAATCGGGGTGAATATTGCGAATACCATCGAATCTATGGACATTCTACCAACGAATGTTTCGACTTAAGGAATGTCATAGAGAAACTGGTATGGGAGGGAAAATTAGACCGGTACTTGGCCAGCAGAGCTGATGAACCCAGAAAAAGAAAAAGGGACGAAGATGTCGGACGAACCAAATGACCACCCCGTACACCAGAGAGACATGTCCACATGATACACGGAGGATTTGCGGGAGGAGGGATCTCCAAATCATCTCGCAAAAGATATCTTAAAGAAGTGTATCATGTCGAGGGAAAGGAAGAAGCACCCGACATCATCATAATTATTTTTACCAAAGAGGATGCTGCTGGTATCATCTCAGGACATGACGATCCCATAGTCATCACTATCATATTGGCCAACACAAATCTCTACCATACACTGGTAGACTAAGGAAGCTCGGCCGACATCTTGTTCAAAACTGCCTTCGACAAACTCATCCTGGAAGAAAAAGAACTCAGAGCATATCCGAACAGCCTATTCGGGCTGGGAGACACCCCAATCCAACCACTGGGGTACATCTCACAACACACGACCTTTGGAAAAGGAAACCAGTCAAGGACACTCAAAATAGACTACATCGTGGTCGACGTGAGTTCAGCCTATAATGCCTTAATAGGTCGAACAACACTAAATCAGCTCGGCGCAGTAGTCTCGACTCCACATCTATGCATGAAGTTTCCAACCACAGAAGGAATAGCGAGAAGAAAAGCATACCAGAAGACCGCACGCCGCTGTTATAACAAAAGTCTGAACCTCAGAGGCAGAGGAGAAGAATTCCACACCATCGAACTCGGTGGAGTTCAAGGGCGGGAAGAACTCCGTCTACAACCCAAAGGCGAAGTAGAAAAAGTCCAGATCGGAGATGTTCCTGACAAAACAACCAATATTGGCACAATTCTAAAAGGAGACATAAAAGAGTCACTCATACAGTTCTTAAGAGACAATGTCGACCTCTTTGCATGGAAAGCCACAGACATGCCGGGCATAGACCCAAAGTTAATGTGCCACAAGCTGGCAGTTTACCTAGGATCTCGGCCAATACAGTAGAGACGTAAAAAGCTCGGACCAGAACGATCCCAAGCTGTGGAAGAACAGGTACAAACTCTACTGGAGCAGGATTTATAAGCGAAGTCAAGTATCCACTATGGCTAGCTAATGTCGTCTTGGTGAAAAAATCAAATGGGAAGTGGCAGATGTGCACCGACTACACTGATCTCAACAAAGCCTACCCAAAGGATCTATATCCACTCCCAAGTATCGACGCTCTGGTGGATGCCTCCTCTGGATACAAATACCTTTCATTTATAGATACCTACTCAGGATACAATCAAATCCCGATGTACCCACCTGATCAAGAAAAAACTTCATTCTTAACCCCAAAAGCAAACTACTACTACTTCGTCATGCCTTTCGTACTCAAAAACGCAGGAGCTACTTATCAAAGATTAATGAATAAGGTCTTTCCAGACCACATCGGAAAAATCATCAGAAAAAAGTCCTCTGGGCCGGATTTTATTGGCCAACTCTACAAAAAGAAGCCACAGAGTTCGTAAAGACATGTCCACCATGTCAGAAACATGCCAACTTTCACATCGTCCCGCCAGAGGAACTCATCAACGTAACCTTACTTTGGCCATTCGCAAAATGGGGACTCGACCTTCTCGGACCTTTCCCTCAGGGATCAGGACAAGTCAAATTCCTCATAGTGGGGGTAGACTATTTCACAAAATAGATCGAGGCAAAATCCCTAGCTAACGCCACTGCTCAAAGAAGTCGAAAATTTCTATATAGAAACATTGTCACAAGGTTTGGGGTCCCATACTCCATAACCACAGACAATGGTACCCAATTCACAGATGCAGGCTTTAGAAAGTTAGTGGCCGACTTAAACATAAAACACCAATTCACCTCTATAGAACATCCCCAGGCAAATGGACAAGCCGAAGCTGACAACAAAGTCATATTGGCTGGGCTAAAACGGAGATTACAGGATGCAAAGGGAGCTTGGGCTGAAGAGCTCCCACAAGTCCTATGGGCATATCGGACAACACCACATTCCACCACAAAGGAATCACCTTTCCGATTAGCCTACGAAACAGAGGCAATGATCCCAGTGGAGGTCGAAGAAGGGTCGCACAGAGTGATCCACTACAATGAAGAAGCCAACTCCCAACTTCAAAGGGAAGAGCTCGACCTACTTTTAGAAATCTGAGAAAAAGCTTGGATCAAGGATGAGGAATTAAAACGTCAAATGGCTTCAAGATACAATTGAAAGATAGTACCACGAGGATTTGCCGAGAACGACCTCATCCTAATCCGAAATGATATCGGAACAACTTGACCTAGAGAAGGAAAGCTGGCAGCAAACTGGAAAGGACCCTACCGAGTCATAGAAGTACTTGGAAAGGGCTACTACAGACTGTCCGAACTAGAAGGATGAGAACTTCCCAGTTCATGGCACGCCTGCAACCTACGAAGGTATTATAGTTAGAGGTAATAAGGATCTTAGGATAAGGTGCGCTCTTTTTCTTGAAAAGGTTTTTTAATGAGGCACCAAGCCAAGATTCGTAAAATACCTAACTTAGAGGAGTACAAATCCCACATGTATATATTTGCATATTTTCAATAAAGTTTTTTAGATTTTCTACAAATCCTTTATCAAGACACATTAATCTGAAACGCAAAAAATTCATCTCCCGATTATAAAGCTACAGATCGGCAGAAAGTAAAAATCAAATTCACTGCACGATCACGATAAAGACCAACAAAGATGAAAATTAAATTCATCAAAAGGTCGACCAACAGGGATCAAACCCAATTTCTACAAAATCGGTAAAGATGAAAAGGCGACAAAAATAGAATAATGCAAGAAGTTACCGAAAGTGATCCATAGAAAGGACCTGACGAGGTCTTAATAAAAATGGGTTGCTAAAAATAACTTAAAGGCCGGCCGACATAGAAGAAGTCGGACCAGTCGACCATAAAAACCAAAGTTATATAAAGTAAATCCCTGGAAAGAAGCCTGGCCAGCCCTAAAAAAGAGGATTGCTAGAAATAACTTAGAAGGGCCAGACATGATGAAGTCGGCCCCAGAACAAAAAGTTATAAAAAGTAATCCCTAAAAGAGACCTGACAAAGGTCCAAAAAGAGGATTACTAAAATAACTTAGAAGGGCCCGACATGATGAAGTCGGCCCCAGAACAAAAAGTTATAAAAAGTAATCCCTAAAATAGACCTGACAAAGGTCCAAAAAGAGGATTACTAAAATAACCTAGAAGGGCCCGACATGATGAAGTCGGCCCTAGAACAAAAAGTTATAAAAAGTAATCCCTAAAAGAGACCTGAAAAAGGTCCAAAAAGAGGATTACTAAAATAACTTAGAAGGGCCCGACATGATGAAGTCGGCCCTAGAACAAAAAGTTATAAAAAGTAATCCCTGAAAGAGACCTGACAAAGGTCCAAAAAAGAGGATTACTAAAATAACATAGAAGGGCCCGACATGATGAAGTCGGCCCAGAACATAAAGATATAAAAGTAATCCCTAAAAGAGATCTGACAAAAGATACAAAAATGGATAGCTAGAAATAACTCAGAAGAGACCGACGCAACAAAGTTGACTCGGCAAGCTACCAAAAGTTATAATCCATAGGAAAAGACCTACCGAGGTCCATGCGAAAGCAAAAACATGACCAAGTCTAAGAAGTCGGATGCTATAAGGGACCCAAGTAAGACCCAGAAAGCCATGACCTCACAAAAATCAAATTACTGACATCATATCAGAGAGCGCAAAGAAGACTAGTCGCACAAAGCTAGCTTCAACCCAGATGGAAAACAAAACACAAAGGCAATCGAAAGAGATTGGACAACAAGACTCCAACACTCTCAAAATTCCCTAAGTTTTCAAAAAAATGCAGAAAAGCATATCTCAAAGAGAAACAAGGTTGTTATAAGAGGCCACCTAAAGTCGACCCCAAAGGACTTGAAAAGCTACCTCTTTTTAAAAGTTGCTAAAAAAGTAACTAAAAGTATCCAGAAATTAAGAGTATAAACTACAAAATAAAAAGATTTCGAGGCCCACAGGCCGAGCAATACACAAATACATCCAAAACAATCAAAGAGAATCCATAGACTTCCCAGCAACTGCATCCCGAGGGGAAGGAGAACGAGTCTGAAGAGGCACCGCATCTACTGTCGCATCAGCTCGGTTCAGGATCTGACAGTCAGGATCCGACTCGGGAGGACCATCTGCATGAGTTGAAGAAGTCGGCGCAACAGAGACTTTGGCGGTAGGCACAAGAGGGGGCTCGATATCGTCATCATCATCTGGATCATCAGGGACAAATTTACCGTCTTTCACAATGTTGTCCAAGCTGAAGAGTGTAAGGTCAAGCTCGGGCACAAGAACTCGAACTTGCTCCTTCAAATTCTCATAAGCAGCAGTAACACTGCCTACAAGATGACCTTGAAGTTCAGCATAATCATCTCAGACAGACTCCAATCCCTAAGATCCATCATCTCCCTATATAGCTCTCCTTATGCTTCAACGCTGTGTCCTCAGCCAACTTTGCAGAAGCCGCCAAAGCAACAGCTCTAGTCTTTTCACCCTCCAACTCTTTCTCCAACATGGCCACTTTCACCTCGAGCTCCTCCTTTAAACCCTTAATCCGGTCAAAGTCTGATTTGGCCTCCTCCATAAAGGCTTTTGTTGCATGAATAGGAAGATCTTGGGTGGTTCGATACAGAGCTGCCCCCATGTGTGCCATCTTGATGCTGCTCTGGGTAATGAAATCCAAATGACAAAGAAGGGAAACATCGTTAGTAGGAACGACACCATAGGGACCAATCTGCTGGTCGACAAACCCAACAGCGTCAAAGTCAGGAGCTTCTAGATTGAAGGGCTCAACAATCTGAGGTCTTTTTGAAGGGGGAATAGCTGTAGGAGAGGAGGCAGCGACAGAAGCCTGGGGAGGATCAAGCACATGAAGTTGAGGGGTGGGGATCATCCTTCTCGGGCCAGGAGAGCTCGGTATGGGCTGCTTGGGAGGAACACGAGAAGACCCTTCCCCAGCCACTTTGGCCGAGATGTTTTGGGCCGCAGTAGTCTTCCTCACCTTTTTAAAGGCTTTCATAGAGTCATTATTTTTGGCCATCTCTGAAAAAGAAAATCAACCACAAAAGCAAGTTACAAGCTGCTAAAAGAAGGAAGTAAAGTAAAAAAAGAAAACATATCAATCAATACCCAACGCAGTTCGGACAAGGGATGGGTCCCCCAAAAATTTCTTAGTGTCAAGATGGAGAGGATCCCCCCAAATATCCTCCAACACATTTACAAAGGTCTGCTCGACTTCGTCAAGCATCTCCCACGTATATCGAAACACCACTACATTCTGTTGCCAACACAAGGGGAAGGCAGGTTCATCATTCGCTTCTAGAAAAAATGGTCGAGCTCCCTCAACCGCTCGGACCTTAAAAAAGTAATTCTTAAAGTCCCTAAAGGACTCATCATACATGGCAAAAACTTTATGTCCCTGGGCAGATCTAAAGGAAATCCAAGAGGCTTTCTTTTTGGAAGAAATCCCGGGCTTAGTTAAAACAAAAAGGTAAAGGAAGAGAGTCTGAGAAGGTGTGTCATCCAACTCTTTGCAAAGCAGCTGAAAGATCTTGATAAAACCCCAGAAGTTCGGATGGAGCTGGGATGGAGCTACGTTACACGACCACAACAAATCGGCCTCAAAGGAAGTGAAAGGAAAAGTAATATTCAACTGGCTGAAAAAATAGTCATAAGCATAAAAGAAAGGGCACTCCCCCCGGGTCAAAGTAGGAAAGCAAACCCTCTCCTCAGAATCAGGCGCTACCAATTCATAGTTCTTTTCCTGATCTCTACTCTTACAGAGACGGTGATGTTTCCTAAGCTCTACACAAAACTCAGCATTCACCACGGAAACACACATTAACACAAGGGAGTCCAACTAGTCGGACATCACCTCAGGAACCTTAGAAGACGTCTCAACAATATTTTGGCGAGAAGACATAGCCAACTAGTCCTACAAACAAGAAAAAGAAAATGGATTGCTAACCAAAAATAGCTCGGGCAAAATCAGAATAACTCGGACAAACATGACGTAAGAGCAATACAAACAGCAAAAGGAAAACCCCAAGACACATGCCAAGGTCTAGGGGCATCTTTTGGAAGCAGAGAAAAAGTAAGGAAGACTCAGAAAAGGGCCATGAAGCTATAAAGATACACCCCAAAACCTTCAGCAAAGAAAATCCCCTTCCAGACAAACAACAACACGAGAAGAAAATCAAAGCTATCCCAACAAGATGAACCTTCTTTCAATTAACATTCTGAAAAGAAAGCTACAAGCCAAATAAGCCACCTCTCAAACTACAGTTTCAGTCTATAAGCAAAAGAACTACTAAACAACAAAAGATGCCAGGTGGAAATCATCAAAGACGCAAACCTTTTTTCAGAATCAAAACAAGCCATTATCCCAAAAGCTACAGAATCAACAAATACAGAAGCGAACAACAAACATGCAAAGCCCTAAAAAGCTTCAACCATCGGGAGAAATGCCAAGAGTATACATAAGGTCAAAAAGGAAGCCAAAAAAACACATCACAGAGACAAACATGCACAAAGAATACGAAAAGGTTCAAGCTTTCCAACATACATTCAAGCAAAATCAAAACTTTACCATAGAAATAAGAACGACGGAAAGAAGAACCTACCTGGAAAAAGGAGAGAGCTTCGAAAAAATTGAAGATGGAGAATCGCCTTTCGAGAAAAGAAAAGCACCGACAAACACCAAAGGGCATCGCAAAGAGAAATGCAAAAGCCTCAGGCAAAACAGAAAGACAGAAAGAAAAGGGGGGAAGTTACAGCAAGCAAGAAACGGAAAAGAAAAAACCGTTTTTGTGTGTAAAATTCAAAAATAGGCAAAGGAAACGGAGCATTAAAAGAGTTAATGAGGTTGTTAAACCCTCGCACGTTCCCAGGACAAAGAGTGCGAATGGGAAGCGCGCGCTTTCAAAAAGAGAAGGAGAAATTCTTCACATTCAAAAGCTTCAGTAAAGTCGACAAAATACTCGAGTTCGGCTTCACTAGAGACTCGACCTCAAAAGGAAGACCACACTCGAGCAGGGGCACTGTTCATACCCTGGGTCGAGCTCTCCGACCCGGGATGTTTGGAGATAAAGTCAACCAACCTCTTTAGGTTAGACTATCCGACCTCTTCTCAAAGAGCTCGGCCAAGTCACCTGGAAAGCCCAAAAAAGGGCCCAACAGAGGAACACGACCCAAATCCAAAGGCAGTCCAAGCTTATAGAGATAAGGGTGGTTCCCTTGAAGATAAGATGACCTCGTTCAAAGATAAGATAAGATAAGATAACTATCTTATCCCCAGAAAGGTCACTCCACACTACTATAAATACACTGGAGCACCCAAGTATAACTCATACTCTGATTCTACTAAAAACCTGCTTAATACCATTGCTAACTTAAGCATCAGAGTCCCTTGCAGGTACCACCACCCTCCGGTGACAAAGGATCAGCAGCATAGCCAGCCAACAAGTCGGACACGACAGCTCTGGCCGCCACCCACCAGCCGGACACGTCATCTCCGACCAGTACAAAAGATCTCGTTCGAGATCGACCTACAGTTTCAGGTAACCCTCGGAACACTAAGGAATTGGGATCCAATCAATTTCAATCTGCCTTAGATCTATTCATATGATTCAGAAGGAAGTTGAGACCCATTTAATTCATTGTGAATTATGATATCTCTAATCCCTGATGAGTCTTTCTTTCTAATAATTGTCCTTGAATTCATTTCAGTTGCTTGATTTTCTGCTCTCTTTAATTTCCCTACACCCAAAGGCCTTTACATTTGATGCAATTTAAGTTTCCTATCATTTAAGTTTCTGTCAATTTACACTAAAGTTGTTTGATCCATCAATCCTCGTGGGATCGACCTCACTCACGTGAGTTTTACTACTTGATGCGACCCGGTATACTTGCCGGTAAGTTTGTGTGGAATCGAATTTTTCCTCATCACCCTCCAATCCCTCTTGTTGTTCAGTATTTTCATCATGAACTTAGCATATAAAGGCATTTGCTCAAGAGCGTCTGCAAAGGGGATTTTGATCTCCAGCTTCTTAAAAGCTTCTAAGAATTTGGCAAATCGCCTATCCTTTTCTGCTTTGTGGAGTTGTTGAGGGTATGGTAACTTGGCCTTGTACTCATCAATCTTGGTTGATGAAGGCTGAGTACGTTGTGTCTTGGAAGGGGGGTTACTAGCTTTCTTAGGAAGGTTGTTATCAGTATGTGACTGGCCTCCCTTGCTTGGGTGTTCAACGCCCATATTGCTGCCACCTTCCTGGCATTCAATGCCTGGGCTACTATTCCCTTTTGGGCGTTCAACGCCCTTATTGTTGTCCTCAATTGGGCGTTCAATGCCAGGGATGGATACCCCTTCTTGGCATTGAACGCCAATGACATTCCTCTTTGGGCATTCAATGCCCTCGGAGAGGTCTTGGACATCAGTCTAATGTTTCTCTGTTAGCTTTTCTTTCTTGTTGTACTGAGTTTCGGTGTGTTAGAATTTCCCACTCCTCAGTTGAATAGCATGGCATTCCTCTGTTATCTGCTTAGATAACTGCTGACTTGTTTGACTTAGCTGGGCTTCTACATTCCTGTTAGAAGCCTGAGTTTTTCGCAAAGCCTCTTGCAGTTCCAATAGTTGCTAGGCAAGGGCGTGCAATTGCTGAGTCAATGGGCCATCCTGTTCTGGAGGGTTAGGTTCAGTAGATACTGCCTTAAGCTTTCCTTTTATAGAGGTCTCAGTACTTGAATACAGATGTTGATTAGTGGAAACTGTCTCAATAAGCTATTGAGCCTCTCCAATGGTCTTTCTCATATGTATGGAACCACTAGCAGAGTGGTCTAAAGACATTCTAGCCATGTCTGAAAGTCCATAGTAGAAGATGTCTAACTGTACTCATTCTGAAAAGAGATTCTTTATCTCCTTGTTTGAAGCCTTGGATGTCCAGCCTTAGCTGGGTCATCTTTCTTGGAGGGAAGTATTGGTTTAAAAACTTGTCTACTAACTGTTTCCATGTTTTTAAGCTAGCTTTAGGCTGGTTATCCAACCACCTCTTTTCTTGGTCCTTTATAGCAAAAGGAAAGAGCAATAGTCTGTAGACATCTTGGTCTACTCCCTCATTGTGTACTATGTTAGCAATCTTTAAGAAATCTGCCAGGAATTCCGTAGGTTCTTCCTAGAGAAGCCCAGAATACTAGCAGTTTTGCTGCACTAGAGTAATAAGTTGAGGGTTGAGTTCAAAGCTACTTGCTCTGATGTGAGGTATGCTATCACTTCTTCCATAGAAGTCAGCAGTGGGATTTGTATAAGATCCCAGAGTTCTTCTGAACTCTTCATTTCCATTTGGGTTCAGAATTAAGAAAGGTAGAAGAAGAGAAAGAAGGATGAAGATAGAAGGAATATGAGAAGAAATAGAAGTAGAAAAGATGAACAAGAATTAAAATATTTTGTTTTTATTTTATTTATTTATTAATTTCGAAAATTAAAGTTGATTAATTAAAAGGAATTGAAAATTAATTATTGAAATTCAAAAAAGAAGGGAGAGAAAGAGAAGAAGTGTTTTCGAAAATTAGGAGAGAGAAGGATTAGTTAGGAAGGTTTGAAAGAGAAGAGAGATAAGATAAGTAACTAATTAAGAAAAGAATTGAATTTAAGATTTGAAATTTGAAAATTTAAATTTAAATTTTTGAAACTTGAAATAGAAATTTGAATTTGAAATTTGAATTTGAAATTTTAAATTTTGAAATTTTAAAGTTTTGAATTTTGAAAAAGTCACTAAGATAAAGATTTGAAAAAGAGTTGAATTTTTGAAAATGCTTAATTTTGAAATTTAAAAAAAGATAAGATAAGATTTTGAAAAAGATATAATTTTTTATTTTGAAAAGATTTGATTTTTTAATTTTTAAAACTAAGATAAGATAAGATAAAAAATTTTGAAATTAAAATCTGAATTTTTAATTATGATTTTTGAAAATATGACTAAAATAAAAATAGAAAAGATATTTTTTTATTTTTGAATTTAATGAGGAGAGAAAAAACAAGTAAAAGACACAAAATTTAAAATTTTTAGATCTAACACTGATGACAAGTCATCTTAGCCTAGTTTCACTAGCCTTTTTCTTTAGTTTTCAATTTAATTATGCACTTTCTTGAGCTACAAGTAAGCTAATTTGGGTAGATTTTCATGCTTCCTTTGATTGAATCAACCATGTATGAATTCATGCTATTTCATGAGGTTTTATACTATAATTGTCACATATTATGAAAGAATGAATATCTCATGATTTTAAGCATAGCTTTGATGTGTTTGGTTGATTAATGATAGGTGAAGAAAGCTTGGAGAAAGGTTGAAGCAAGAAGGAATAGCTAGGAGTAAAGAGAAGACAATGGAATAAGTGAAATTGAACCAGGAAGCAAAAAGCTGGACCTAAAGTTAGCCTCAAACTTTTGCACAAACTTTTGGGTGAAAAGTTAGCCCCAACGTTAGCCCCTAACTTTTAGGCTAACGTTGGAACTTGAAAATCACTTCCTGGG